>NC_069510.1:130910597-131210597 GCF_027579735.1 Bombina bombina
TTTATTAACCCCTAATTTGCCGTCCCCAATGTCTCCGCAACCTACCTACACTTATTAATCCCTAATCTCTTGTGAGCTGCTGGTGCAATGCTGAATACGGCGAGCATATTGCTCGCCAAATTCAGCGAGGTCTGTCGGACCTGATCCGCACTGTCGGATCAGGTCCTACAGACCTTGATAAATTGGGGCCATTGTATCTATCTTAGGGTTTATTTTTATTTTACAGGCAAGTTTGTATTTATTTTAACTAGGTAGAATAGTTATTAAATAGTTATTAACTATTTAATAACTACCTAGCTAAAATAAATACAAAAGTACCTGTAAAATAAAACCTAACCTAAGTTACAATAACACCTAACACTACACTATAATTAAATAAATTAACTAAATTAAATACAATTACCTAAATTAAATTAAATTAGCTAAAGTACAAAAAAAACAAAACACTAAATTACAGGAAATAATAAACAAATTACAGATATTTAAACTAATTACACCTAATCATATAGCCCAATTAAAATAAAAAAGCCCCCCCAAAATAAAAAAAAACCTAGCCTAAACTAAACTACCAATAGCCCTTAAAAAAGCCTTCAATCCTATTGGCAGATTGCATCAGCCAATAGGGTTTTTTTTACCTTAATTCTATCAGCAAATCGGAATCTAAGGGAGGCCATCTTGGATTACATCAATTAAAGGTACCTTCATTCATCTTTAGTTGTCGGATGAAGAGGATGCTCTGCGTCGGATGTTTTGAAGATGGACCCACTCCACGCCGGATGGATGAAGATAGAAGATGCTGTCTGGATGAAGACTTCTCCCGGCTTCGTTGAGGACTTCGGCCCGGCTTGGCTGAAGACTTCACCCGGTAAGTCGATCTTCAGGGGGTTAGTGTTAGGTTTATTTAAAGGTGTATTGGGTGGGTTTTATTTTTAGGTTAGGGTTTGGGCCTGCAAAAGAGCTAACTGCCCTTTTAAGGGCAATGCCCATCCAAATGCCCTTTTCAGGGCAATGGGGAGCTTAGTTTTTTTTAGATAGTATTTTATTTGGGGGGTTGGTTGTGTGGGTGGTGGGTTTTACTGTTGGGGGGTTGTTTGTATTTTTTTTACAGGAAAAAGAGCTGATTACTTTGGGGCAATGCCCCGCAAAAAAGGCCCTTTTAAGGGCCATTGGGTAGTATATTGTAGGCTAGGGTTTTTTTTTATTTTAGGGGGGCTTTTTTATTTTGATAGGGCTATTAGATTAGGTGTAATTCTTTTTTATTTTTGATACTGTGTTTTTTTTCCGTAATTTAGTGTTTTTTATTTTTTGGAACTTTGCGTTTATTTATTTTTTTATAATTTAGTAATTTTCAATAGTAGATTTAAATAATTTGAGTAGGGTTAGGGTTTTTTAATATGTAATATAGTTAATTTAATTGCTAGTTTAATGTAATTTTAGCATAATAGTTAGGGTAGGTTAATTAATAGTTTAATATAGTTTATTTTAATTTTAATTCTACAGGTAAGTTTTAATTTATTATAAGATAGGGATGTTTAAGGGCTATTGGTAGTCTAGTTTAGGCTAGGGTTTTTTTTATTTTGGGGGGGCTTTTTTATTTTAGTAGGGCTATTAGATTAGGTGTAATTAGTTTAAATATCTATAATTTGTTTATTATTTCCTGTAATTTAGTGTTGTTTTTTTTTTGTACTTTAGCTAATTTAATTTAATTTAGGTAATTGTATTTAATTTAGTTAATTTATTTAACTATAGTGTAGTGTTAGGTGTTAGTGTAACTTAGGTTAGGTTTTATTTTATAGGTACTTTTGTATTTATTTTAGCTAGGTAGTTATTAAAGGGACACTGAACCCAAAAAAATTGTCTTTCGTGATTCAGATAGAGCATGCAATTTTAAGCAACTTTCCAATTTACTCCTATTACCAATTTTTCTTTGTTCACTTGCTATCTTTATTTGAAAAAGAAGGCATCTAAGCTTCTTTTTTTGGTTCAGGACTCTGGACAGCACTTTTTTATTGGTGGATGAATTTATCCACCAATCAGCAAGAATAACCCAGGTTATTCACCAAAAATGGTCCGGCATCTAAACTTACATTCTTGCATTTCAAATAAAGATACCAAGAGAATGAAGAAAATTTGATAATAGGAGTAAATTAGAAAGTTGCTTAAAATTACATGCTCTATCTGAATCATGAAAGAAAAAAATTGGGTTTAGTGTCCCTTTAAATAGTTAATAACTATTTAATAACTATTCTACCTAGTCAAAATAAATACAAACTTGCCTGTAAAATAAAAATAAACCCTAAGATAGCTACAATGTAACTATTAGTTATATTGTAGCTATCTTAGGGTTTATTTTACAGGTAAGTATTTACAGGCCCATTTATCAAGCTCCGTACGGAGCTTGAAGGGCCGTGTTTCTGGCGAGTCTTCAGACTCACCAGAAACACAACTTATGAAGCAGCGGTCTAAAGACCGCTGCTCCATAACCCTGTCCGCCTGCTCTGAGCAGGCGGACAGGAATCGCCGGACATCAACCCGATCGAATACGATCGGGTTGATTGACAGCTCCCTGCTGGCGGCCGATTGGCCGCGAGTCAGCAGGGGGCGGCGTTGCACCAGCAGCTCTTGTGAGCTGCTGGTGCAACGTTAAATGCGGAGAGCGTATTGCTCTCCGCATTTAGCGAGGTCTTGCGGACCTGATCCACAGTGTCAGATCAGGTCCGCAAGCCCTTTGATAAATGGGCCTTTTAGTTTTAAATAGGAATAATTTAGTTAATGATAGTAATATTTATTTAGATTTATTGTAATTATATTTAGGTTAGGGGGTGTTAGGGTTAGACTTAGGTTTAGGGGTTAATAACTTTAATATAGTGTCTGCGACGTTGGGGGCGGCAGATTAGGGGTTAATAAATGTAGGTAGGTTGCGGCGACATTGGGGGCGGCAGATTAGGGTTTAATAAATAGTATGTGGGTGTCGGCGATGTTGGGGGCAGCAGATTAGGGGTTAATACATATAATGTAGGTGGCGGGGGTGTCCGGAGCGGCAGATTAGGGGTTAATAAGTATAATGTAGGTGTTGGCGATGTCGGGGGCGGCAGATTATGGGTTAATAAGTGTAAAATTAGGGGTGTTTAGACTCGGGGTTCATGTTAGGGTGTTAGGTGTAAACATACATTTTATTTCCCCATAGGAATCAATGGGGCTGCGTTAGTGAGTTTTACGCTGCTTTTTTGCAGGTGTTAGACTTTTTCTCAGCTGGCTCTCCCAGTTGATTCCTATGGGGAAATTGTGCACAAGCACGTACAACCAGCTCACCGCTAACTTAAGCAGCGCTGGTATTGGAGTGCGGTAATGAGCAAAATTTTGCTCAATGCTCACTTCTTGTCTTTTTTTATTTTTTTATTTAATATTTTTTATTGAGGATTAAAGGGGCAGTCTAGTCAAAATTAAACTCTCATAAATCAGATAGGGCATGCAATTTTAAACAACTTTCCAATTTACTTCTATTATCTAATTTGCTCAATTCTTTACATATCCTTTGTTGAAGAAATAGCAATGCACATGTGTGAGCCAATCACACAAGGCCTCTAGGTGCAGCAACCAATCAGCAGCTACTGAGCATATCTAGATATGCTTTTCAGCAAGTGATATCAAGAGAATGAAGCAAATTAGATAATAGAAGTAAATTAGAAAGTTGCTTAAAATGACATGCTCTTTCTGAATCATGAAAGAAAAAAATTGGCTTTCATGTCCCTTTAAGCAATACAGCAGGTGTCACAACGCAAGTGACTAAAAAATGTACATATATGCAAACATGATATTGTTGTAATGACACAGTAAATATAGCTGTTGATGGGAATGCAGATCATATAAATCAGGCATATCAAGCATGAGATAAAATATCTACCGCATAAACCTCATTTTTAATTATTTTGAATAAGAATATAAACCTCATTTTTAAATAGTGTGAACAGACTGTAAACACAGGGGCAAACTAGTACTTCAGTACTATCAATTAACTCAACTTTCTAGGGACTTCATAAAGTCAGTTTAGGAGTCATCTCCCATAAGGATTTCAATTTTCACCTAGAGGATGATGAGAAGAGCAGATATTGAACAGATGAACAAAGAGAAATCAGAATAAAACACTAAAGACCAACTATTCAGTTCAGACAATAAAATGGCTGTCTTATAGGTTTGAACCGAGTGTACCAGTATTAGTCAGGTGAGGTTTTAAATACTTTATCAGGTATGGTGAACCGCAGGATCACCAAGAGGAGAAGTGTATCTAGATACAAAACTGACTTCTCCAGTCCCCGTAGAAGGGGATAACACAAATAGAATTTGCGTCCAAAAGGGGGGGGGCGGAGTCTAGTAGTATAGAAACATACTAGAAGAGAGAAAATTAACAACTAACCTAATTAAGTAAGCTGATGGGAGCTCAGGCATAAACAATTAAGGGCTATCAGTTTTGCTCTTAGGAAAATATATACATACATAGTAGGCTCGATTTATAAATGTGTAGATAAATTTGCAAATATGCACTGAGCAAGGGACACTGGTTCACTGATGCTATTGAAACTATGATATGTGGTAATATATATACACACGGCTATAACCTATGGCATAGCAAGTGGTGGAATACCTATCAGGGCAGGTAGATAAATTTGCAAATATACACTGAACTATACCCCCAAACAGAAAGATGAGAATATAGCACATGGCTTGTTATAATGTGAGGGTGCAACAATAAGTAGTGTATTAGCCTCAGCCTGTTATATATAACCATCACCCACAAATTGCAATACGTATAGATTTCACAGGGTAAGTAGTGGGGAATCGACAATAGATAGAATATGAAAATATGCTATTATATAAATTATATTGAAATCAAAAAACAATTAAGAGCATGATAAGAAACATGAACCATCTCCCAATAATCAAGTGCAATTGACATTACGCATAATAATAGCAGCAACTTCTATCCAATCCAATCTATAGGATATACTGTAAAAGCCAGACCCTGGGTGAAAATGAGACATAGACTAGTTTTTTTTGTTGTTGTTGGATCACGCACAGACACAGTATACGTACAATTAACTTTTTCTCAGAGCAAATTGTATAGACTAATAATTTAGACCTGCATGATAGAAAAGAGAGCAGTTTAAACTTGAGGAGGTACATGTCAAATAGGCAGGAAATATGCTAAGCATGTAAAAATAAATGGGTACTCATTGGTGGACTACACTACATCCGGGATAAGGGGTGATTGCAAAATACTTCCATAAGGAGCTTTATCCCTTCTTACTATGGGATCAGCGAAAATGTAGGTAGTTAAATGAGTATTAACAATTGTAAATTCAGGGTGAAAAATATAGTAAGACAAATAATGATAGCATACAAAATATGGTTTAACATTATAACTATATGCATAAGCAGTATAGGAGATATCACATCAGGTTACCCTTGGTTGTAGCATGAATGAGTCCAGAGCCAGAAGCATGTTACATGAAGCTGGTGTTAAATAACTGTGTATTACAAGCATAACATCATACCTATATAACTAGATACAGTAGTACACCTATATATAGACTTAAACAGCAAGCTAATAGGGTAACTTGCAGAGTCAGCTGGTAGCCTCCATACTTTATCGTTTTAAAATTAAATAAAATGTCTCACATTTAGGAACGTCACTTGAGCACTTTTAATCAGAAGACTATATCAGTAGAGTTCACCCTGTAAAGAAATGGTTATCCTATTCCACGCCTGGGCAAAGTGGATGCAGGAGAACTGTCCTCAGTTTCTGCGGTCACCCCTCCAGGACCGGGACTTACACGTAGGTCAGCAGGAGAATGTTTAACTTCTCTGATCGTTCTGTCCGTCTTCTCAGAGATTCTCCCCTCCTAAGTCTGCTTCAGCTCCCCAGCACTAGATACAGGTCTGATCAGCACCGCAGAGACAAAGTGTGCTGATGTTGGAGAGCCGCGCACACCAAACCGCTGCTGTGGTTGGGGTGAATATAACTTCAGTGCCTGTCTAGCGTCTGTGTCCTCTTCATTTCCAATTGCAGCCAAAGTGTACACCACCATATCGTGAGGCTCCGCACTCTCAGCTGGTGTAGATAGCAGTCCTGCACCATCTTGGGACATATATGGCTTGCAGACCATTTGGCGATTATTGCTAGCATATCAGAAAGGTGGCTCTCAAATATGTCGGAAATCACTTCCACAAGTGTTGAATTAGCCATAGTTTTTTGCTGTAGGTAATAGATTAGACTTTAGTTGGGTGCGTTCTGGATTTTTAATTGCTGCGTAGGCTGAAAAAGATGGCCGCTCTCAGGGGTTACCTTCAGCAGAACTTGCGTCGTGAAAATGAAAAACCGTCTATTTATCACTCCCGATTTGGAGCTTAGGTGTGCAGGTCTCCTGGACTTCCCGAGTTCCTCTTTTAGAAGTCAAACATGAGCTTGAACGGGTGCTAAGGTTACTTTTTTAGCATAATTTAGCTGGAGCTCTTGTGATACACGTCTATTCAGCTCCACAGTTAGCTCCGCCCCTCCACTTCTTGTCTTTTAACGACGGGTTTCTGAAAACTCGTAATACCAGGGCTGTAGGAAAGTGAGCGGTGAGGGAAAACTGCTTGTTAGCACTGCATAGCCTCTAACGCAAAACTTGTAATCTAGGCCTTTAATTGCCTGTAAAAAGTAAAAGTTTTGTTAACGAGTTTTTTTCATAAAATCACCTCCCTTACCTTATGTGTTTTCCTCTCAGCTCTGCAGATGGTTTTTCACTCTTCAGCTCCTGTGAGACCCGCCCCTGCGGAGGCTAAAAGAAGGCTTGAGTGTGTGCTTTTAGTCTATGATGGAGCAGGTGTTACATCTTCTGATTGGTTCCCTCTTCAGCTCCTTTGAGACCCGCCCCTGCGGAGGCTAAAAGAAGGCTTGAGCGCATGCTTTTAGTCTATGATGGAGAAAGCGGTACATCTTCTGATTGGATGATGCACTCTGCTTTAAGAAGAGAGGAACAAAACAAAACAAAAAATAGTAATCACCATTTAATTGCATGGGGTGGAAAGTGGGTGGAGATTGAGGTCACATTTGCTAAATTATAATGTGTAATATCTCAGAAACTAAACCGGCACAAATGTTTACTTTTTGGTACAAATCAGCACAAATGTAGCACAAACAAATTGTATATTTGTATTTAAGATTTAATAATATGGGGGGCCAACTTCACACAGCTGTATTATATGGCTATAGAGATCTACTTAAAGGGACATGAATCTCAAACTTTTTCTTTCATGATTCAGACAGTTAAACAACTTTCCAATTTACTTTTTTATCTAATTTTCTCCATTCTCTTGGTTTCATCTGTTGAAAAGCATATGTAGGTAGGCTCAGGAGCTGAGAGTTAGCTGTTGATTGGTGGCTTACTGATGTGTTCAGTTAGCTCCCAGTAGTGCATTGCTACTCATTCATAAAAGGATACCAAGAGAATGAAGCCGAACTGATAATAGAACTAAACGGGAGAGTTGTTTTAAACTGTATAATTCATGAAAGAAAAATATTGGTTTTCATGTCTGTAAGGGATTGAAAAAGGTTCATGATTCCATGCACAAATAAGTAATCAAACAGTTAACGTATTAGCAGTTCATAGTGAAACTTATATGTAGTACATATCACATATGCCTTTAACACATATATGCCTTTTAAGTTAAAACTTGTTTGCCTTTAAGAAATAAGCTACATTTGTTTTTGGTCAGTGTTGCTGGCCTCTGCTGCTCTGTTTTTATGATCGTATGTTACGTCACAAATTTCAACTGTTGCCGGTCTGTAGGCTTTGATAACTAGGTCGAATCAAGCTCACCACAATGACGCTGCGGAATTCCAGCGTATTTGCGGTTGATGGCTTGATAAATATCCCCCTATGGGTTTCTTATTATGTAAACCTACCATTGTCAATTTATAGCTATACAGGGCTCTATATAGTGAATGTTATGAACGATAAGGGACTCTAGTAAGAACTATGCCATATCCTTGTGCATCTACATCCTGTTATTTTCAGATTTAAGAATGTTCACTAATACTAAAACACACTATACCACCCAACTTATAAGTTCGATGTCAGAGCTATAGCAATCATGAATAATAAATAAAAAGAGAGAAGCGCTCAACCTGGGAACGAACAAGAAGAGACTCTTTTTGCTCAACATGTGCCTTTCACAGAGAAGAACTTTCCTGAAGCATATCAGTCCGATCCTGACTTAACAGTACAGTCCAGCCCCGAAATACCAGGCAATCCCACGCTGAACGAGAAAAACAGCAAAACCCCAGATGTATGTTTCGGCCTATTGTGGGCCTCGTCAGTGAGGTGCAGCTATATCCCTCCAGGCACACTGAGCAACGGGTCCCCGTCTGGATTCCCGCATCACACTTAAGGAGACTTTCCTAAGTGTCATAATTTGCATAAATACAAAGAGAGAAGCGCTCAACCTGGGAATGAACAATAGCATAATAGCTTGTTCTATGGCTAGTTACCACCCAAGAAGCAGCCTCTTTTTGCTCAACATGTGCCTTTCACATAGAAGAACTTTCCTGAAGCATATCAGTCGGATCCTGACTTAACAGTACAGTCCAGCCCTGAAATACCAGGCAATCCCTCTCTGAACGAGCGGACCCATTGCTCAGTGTGCCTAGAGGGATATGGCTTCACCTCACTGACGAGGCCCACAATAGGCCGAAACGTACATCTGGGGTTTTGCTGTTTCTCTCGTTCAGAGAGGGATTGCCTGGTATTTCGGGGCTAGACTGCACTGTAAAGTCAGGATCAGACTGATATGTTTCAGGAAAGTTCTTCTCTGTGAAAGGCACATGTTGAGCAAAAAGAGGCTGCTTCTGGTAAATAGCCATAGAACAAGCTATTATGCTATTAATCGTTCCCAGGTTGAGCGCCTCTCTCTTTGGTTAGGATATTGTTCCTTCACCTTTATTTCCTGTCATTTTGGGTATTACATGATTACACAAACATAACAGACAGACCAATTGGATCACCGGACAACTATCATTTAAGTCTCTTCACTTTTTATCTGATTGTCTACTTCCTAATGTCAAACCCACTACCCTACTGGTTACTACCGAAACATCTCTACCCCTTAAGTACCACAACTTTTCTGACGTTTTTGAGAAGAAGGGAGCCAATGTTTTACCACTCAACAGGGGTATATGACTGCCCAATTGATCTCCTCCGGGGGCAACACTTCCTCATGGCCAACTTTATAACCTCTCCGAGCCTGAATCTAAGGTATTAAAAGAATATATTGAGGAGAGTTTGGCCAAGTGGTTCATACGCCCTTCTACATCACCCATGAGTGCTGGCATCTTTGTTGTGGGGAAAAAGGTTGGTGGTCTTTATGCCCTTAACGATATCACAATTAAAAACCACTACCCACGGGGGGCGGAGACAGCAGCCTAGAGGAATGGTCGCATGCTTTTGGAGCTCCGGCTCTAAATGCTCCAAAATCGCATCAGGACATTAGGTAACAGCAAATTAAATCTCTAGAATCTATGGGCTAATTGCTTAACTAGAGACTAGAGCCATGAGAATGCCGATTTTCCTTGATGACGCAATAATTTAAAAGTGAGACCGGAGAACTGATTACAGCCTTCATAGACGGCAGCCATATTTTCAACCACGTGGATCAGCGCTATAACTAATATGGAGAGCGCTCACCAGATCCTATCCGAACTTAGCAGACTCCTGGAGTCTTATCAACTTATGTTTACAGCCACTTTGAACGGAGCGTCTGGTCCCGTGGACGGCACGGAGACCTTGACAGAAGACTGTCTGAACACAGCTGACGGCAAAGGAGCTAGTGGAGCTGCACCGGAGCTCCAACACTTATTGCGAACTCCTGGCTCTGCTAGGAGAACAGATGGAGGCTCAACATGTCAAGGGTCTGAGCAGCGTCTAGAAGAGCACACGGCAATGAATGCTAAGGCAGGATTCCTGGAGCATGATGGAGGAGTGAAACCCAAAGCTGCAGATATAATGGTGAAGTTAAGGTCTGGGATCCCTGATTCGGTTCTCGAGCCTTACACGCACACCCTAAAAGCGATGATCTCACCGGCTATGTATGCCAATACTAGTAGGTCGCCTGCAAGGCCACATAGGGGACTGATATCACAAGGAGCTCTAAATTCTCAGAAGATACGCTTGCTGGGACACAAACTCCTACAAAAGTTATTAATGGAAGTCCAGTTTGTATTCTTGTTAAAACGGTCCCAAATAACTGGACAGCTATGGAACCTGCTCCCACCATCTAGATCAGCTGGCTTTGGAGATCGGTTGCTCCAGGGTGAGGATGACTGGGGAGACTCTCCTCATCAATCTAAAACCGGAGTGGGATAGAAATAGTCGAATTCTACACTGACAGTACACTTGCAGCTGCTTGAACTGACTTACTGTTAGAATACTGTGATCGCTATCTTCATTGTTTCATCCTATTCTATTTGCATGGTTTAGTTGTTTTTTTCTGTACTTGCTATCTTATAAAGTCTCCAATATTGTATTTAGCAGCCTGTCACTTCTAATAAAAATATGTATATAGTCAAAGAGTTAACTGACTCTAGCCCAACAGATGTATATAGCTCTTTGAAAAGCCCCAGTTATCCTGTGAGCTCCTTGTGGAGTCTACATGTGAACCAGAGTTATAACTTCGCTATGACTGCTCTCCATACTCATTTTGGTCTTGTTGCGACTATTCTGTTATAAAGTTAACACACATTTTTATGTTATAATTTGTTTGTTCTGCTATGTTAAGCCTACAGGGTGTTAAGTAATTGTTGTGACCTATTCAAATAACAGTATGTTTTTGTGGCATCTTTAGCAGTCAGTATTAAATAAAAATATTTCTCAATTCCCTAAAAGCACCTTAAGTAACAATTCCTGAATTATTATGAAGCATTACTAGTTTATAAATGTGCTGCTTCGCATTGTTATTGTAGGCCTATCTCTGCAAGAATATATGTTGCATTCATAAGTATTGTGAGTGAAAGCCATGGTATCTTTTCATCCCTGATTACCAAGATATAAGTTTACTATGACAGATATTAATTACAAAAGCTTCTTCTAGAAGAAAACCTTGCAGCCTAGTTTAAGATATGTTTTGTAGCATCTCCCTTGACCCAGTTAACCCCCAAGCAATCTCTATATGTGTTTGTCTGTTATGTGTCTCTATTTCTCTCCTCAGCCTAAACAGATATTAGACACTGATGGCTAAAACAATACTTGACCTACTGCTCCTAGCTATACACCCATATAATACTTTTGTTTTTGAATGTTCCTGGGGACTCAGAGGTCTGCGGCCGGGATATCTGAGCCTTCCCACTTTTATATTTACTGCTATAATCGGTTGCATACAAATTGGGGATCACATAGTTAGCAGGGGAATACTAGCATTCCATTTTTGATAAGTGTTTATGCCTTTACAAATAGCCTTAGATATTTGTCTGCTATTACAGTCCAATGTGCTACAGTAGATGTTTCTTCAAAAAAATATAGGAGAGGAATGGACTGTATATGATTCTGCACATGGGCAAAACCCAACGCTACGGCCATTGCTACTTTGAGATGCGCAGCTTTACTACAAAGTACTTGCAAGGTTTTTTAGTGCAGGCTGTACCTGCATTACTATTACTAGGCATGGTCTCCTCTCTCACAATATCTTGAATGTGATACGAAAATCACACCAAATCTCTGAGCTTGGACCTTTAGGCTCCACCTTGCCAGGTATAACATAAGCACAACATGCAATTAGCGCTTTCTTTTTATGTACCTACTAGGAACTCAATTGCTCATGAACCTCTCCACATGGATATGTCGTTTTGCAATATTATAGCATGCTTATCCTGAGTTAGGATGTAGCAGTTTCTCTTGCTTCTCAGTGAAATCATGTTATTTCCCCTTCCCTTTGGGTAAGGGCTACTTATCATACCTAAGTAACCAACCCCCCCACACACATAATATACCTCCTTGGTAAGGAGAGTTAACTATGCGGTTTGTCTCGCCTATACTGCACCCTAACTAATTTCTTTATAAGTTACTCTTATAGTAAAACATATTTTTGACCTTGTTTTCCCTTCCTAGCCCACCATGACTGTTTAGCACCACCTACAAAATGAATCTTAGCTCTTGAACCCATTACCTCATACTTACACATCATATTGCTCCATTATGTATTCCTTAGATGCATATGTCAGGTTTGGTTTTGTATAATATGTTCTGTATAAATCCAGAATACTTCAAAGCAAAATGGGAAAAAGAACCTGAAAATGTGAGGTCGAATTTATCCTATGCATGTTTGAATCTTTTTGTAATACTACAGATAGGAATGTTTACTTCCAACAATATGCATGCCATCAATGGTTATCTCCTGGTGCATTCATGCACTTTTTGAAACAATACATGTATGCTGTATTTTGAATTAATCCTCAATAAAAATTATTTTAAAAAAACAACAACAACAAAAAATGCTACCCACTTCCTCTTATTTCTGAGCTACGGGATAGGGTGAAAGATGTCCAGTACTTCACCAAGACTGACCTTAGGGGCGCTTACAATCTCATCCGTGTTAAGAAAGGGCATGAATGGAAGGCAGTTTTTCGTTCCAGATATGGAGATTTCGAGTATCTTGTAATGCCATTTGGGATTTGCAATACCCCTGCCACGTTCCAGTGTTTCATCAACGACATCTTCAGAGACATTCTTGACACCTTCCTGGTCGTTTATCTTGATGACATATTATTTTCTAAAACGTTTTCTGAACATGAGATACATGTGGAAATTGTCCTACAGCCTCTTCGATTTCACAAATTATACGCTAAACTTGAGAAAAGCATGTTTAAGGTCTCATCCATTGAATTTATTGGGTATGTTCTTTCACCTGGACAAGTTAAGATGGATCCAAAAAAGATTACGACCATCTTGAGTGGCCTGTACCTCAAAATAAACGTATGGTTCAGCAATTCATTGGCTTCGCCAATTTCTACCGGAAATTTATTAGGAACTTCTCCTCTGTCTGTGCTCCTATTACTGCACTTACCAAGAATCACACCACCTTCAAATGGAATAATGCCACTCAAAATGCCTTTCTTCATCTTAAATCTCTCTTTACTCAAGCACCAATTCTGGCACAACCAAATACCTCATCACCATTCCACCTTGAAACAGACGCCTCCGAGGTAGCCATTGATACAGTTCTCTCTCAAAAGACAGGAGAGAGGAACGTCCTACATCCTATAGCCTTCATTTCACGTAAACTCAACAGTGCAGAGAGAAATTATGATGTGGGGGAGCGAGAACTATTGGCCATTAAAAATGCACTTGAAGAATGGAGTCATCTACTGAAGGGCACCAACCCCTCCCGTGGTAGTGTATACCGATCATAAGAACTTGGAGTAAGTGCCAAAAGTTTGAAACCTCACCAAGCCAGATGGCCCTCTTCTTTTCCCATTTTGATCTACTTATCACATATCATCCTGAATCACAAAATGGGAAGGCAGACACTTTAACTCGCATGTATGCCTCTGGAACGGAATCTGTATCCTACAATCAAGAGACTATCCTTCCCCCAGCATATTCTCTAGCTTCTTATCAGTCTCTCATTGAGGAGATTCGATAAGCCAGTACTACTGTACCCACCGAAGCAGCTCATTTACACATGGTCTTCGTTAGCACCAACAATGTATATATGTCCCTGCTAGGCATTGTTTACCCATAATGCAACACCATCATGATAACCCAATAGCCGGTCATAGTGGAATTCACAACACAATTGAACTTATCCAACATCACTTTTGGTGGCCTTCTCTACCTTCTGATGTGGGATCTTTCGTCAACTCTTGTACAGTCTGTGCCCAAAATAAACAATCCACGGCTGTTACAACCCATAACTGTGCCAAACCATCATTGGCGAGATATTAGTATGGACTTTATAGTCGAGTTACCTCTGTCCCATGGCCATAAAACTATCATGGTCGTACTTGGCCGTTGTACAAAAATGGCACATTTTATTCCTGTGGCTGGATTGCTTACTGCTCAACACATCGCCAACTCTTCATTCAGCATATATTTCGGCTCCATTGATTCCCAACATCTATAGTCTCAGATAGAGGTTCTTAGTTTACCTCTTGCTTCTGGACTCACTTCTTTTGCCGTCTACATATCACTCGTAATCTATCCTCCGCTTATCATCCTCAGACGAATGGTTAAACTGAACGGACCAATCAGACCCCCCGAGCAGTATCTTTGCTGCTATTCCTCTCAGGATGATTGGGTAGACCATCTATCACTTGCTGAATACGCATGCAATAATAAAAAACACTCATCTACGGGCTGGAGCCCCTTCTATGTTAATTATGGGTACCATTTTCCATCCTTTCCTGACCTGCCTTCTCTTATCCCTGTGCCTGATGTGTCCCACCAATTACGCAACCTTAGAGCTATGCTTCGCAGCCTTCATCAACAACTCACTACTGTTCAACAGCAACAAAAGACTCAGGCTGATCGCAAGCGCAAACCTCCTCCTACATACAAAATAGGTGACAAGGTTTGGTTGGCTACCAGACATCTCCTTTTGACCTGTCCTACCAAAAAACTTGGACCTCATTTTATTGGTCCTTTTCCCATTAACAAAGTAATCAATGATGTCGCTGTTAAGCTGAAACTTCTTGACTCTCTTAGAACACATCCTGTCTTTCATGTATCTCTGGTGAAACCCTTTTCTGCTAATTCTTTCCAGGTCGGGTGGCAGCTCCTCCTCCTTCTATTCTGGTAAATAACGATGAAGGGTATGAAGTCCAAGACATTCTAAACTCTCGTAGGAGATGGGGTCGTCTAGAATATCTTGTCCATTGGAAAGGGTATGGTCCTGAGGAGCGTTCCTGGGAACCTGTTGGCAATCTCCATGCTGCTGCCAAGGTACATGCCTTCCATCGGAGACATCCTGACAGGCCTTCCCAGGTTCGCGTCCAGAGGCCGCTCCTTGGTGGGGGGCTCTGTCATAGGACCAGGGGTGTCTCCGTACCTGTTTGCTGGTGGGTAAGGCAGAGGACGCTGTCGCAAATTTCTCCTCAGCCATGACTGTGCCTGGTGTTAAATTTGCGCCTGATTGTGCACACTCGTGCACCTTGGCGTGCGCGTGCGTGGGTACGCATGTGCACAGATGACGTTGCAGGTGCTTTCTATCAGCTAGGAGAGAGTTTGTGACACCTCTCTCTGTCTTCTCTTTGGGTACTAGGTATCTGATGCTGTCATTGTCTTGGATACGGGGCGTTCCTGGACCCTGTTAGGTTTAAATTCTGGTCTGAGCCCTGGCTTGTTGCTGAGTTATTTTGGCAGTTTATCTGCATAACTAAGCGTTGTATTTAAACTGTTCTTATTCCCTTTCCTCTGATATTGGATTTCCTGGTTTTGATCCCTGGCCTGACTCCCGTTTTTGATACTTGCTGCCTGGACTGACTTATATTATTCTGACTACGCCTTTTTGGATCTCCCATGTATGTACCTTGCTTTGGATTTGTGTGCTTCTTTATATAGGGTTATACCTCCTGCACACAGGGTAGCCCTGCTCCCTGACACTTGCCAACTGCAAGATGCCCTTAACTAAGCTTCATATTTGTTGTTATGTCTGATTCTTTTTGGTATACAACTACTTACAGGTATTCTAATGTATTTAAGGCTTTGAATATATTGATTCCCATGCTCATATGTACCCTTCTTCCTTCCTACGGTATATATACTGATAGAATTATGAGTTTAAAGAGATAGGCTTCAACATTGAGATATATTTTAATATATATACAGTATATATATATATATATATATATATATATATATATATATATATATATACTTCCTTCGCCAGATAGAGGTATTAGTGTATTTGAAGGCCCGTGAAAGGCACATAGTTGGAATGGAGGTTATACCTACTCAGTCAATGCTTCCTGTCATTCTACTTTTTTAATGTCACATTGCCCTAGCTTGAGAAAGTCAGCATTACAACTCGATATCTAATATAATCAAGTCATATCTGTTTTTCACAGAACAATATATTCTCAACCCAGCCCTGAATAGACCATCTATAATTGTAACATATAACCCAATTGCCTGCCCGGAAGTACCCCCCCCCCCCCATTATATGTACTCGGGTATCCTTTGATTATACCCGGAGACAAGTAGAGCGGTATCTCTTGTAATAACTGTATGTCATATAACCTTTTTTCCTAATTGATCAAGCTTAAAGGACGCTGACAACTAGTAGAAACCACTATAGTGGCAAAAACAACAGAACATTTTTATTTACATAAGGTCACTATATATTTGTGTTTATTGTTTATTAAGATAATATATAGTTTTACATTCTCATATAAGATATACTAAATTATCATCTATTAACCCTACTAGGGTACGAGAAATTGAGAATTCTATACTATACGGATATATAATTGTGTTTGCCAATGAGACCTAATTTATACAAATTAATTGTGCAAATGATCATGAAGTCTCGTATGATGTTGAATATACCAGCGGGAAGATACTTACATCTGTTTCACTGCAATTTAAGATGTATATTCTAATTGTCAACTGCTTATGCTACCTACTTTTATCCCAAAACTATTAGACTTTTTTGTCACTGTTTTCATTGGCAAATTAGACATATCGTTAAACGCTTATCACTCAGTAATATCCACTCTAGATATTTCTTATATAAAGGTTTCATCCCTTAAGCTATAGAAAGTCTACAATATTATAAGAACAAAAGAATCTTATTCTATACTGTGATGTTAAAAGTTGGGTAACAAAGACTAAATGTTATAGCCTGTTTGTATGTAAAACAATAATGTATATTGATGTGTACACCTGTAAAATTACCCATACTGTACATTTTCAAACTGCTATTTCTGTAGTATGAAAAACTCAATAAAAAAACAAAAAAACAAGCAAATTGTAAGAGTCGCAGGACAAAGCCAACAATAATATCTGTGCAGACAGAAAATGTGAGAACTAGGTTGTCTTTCTGGTAACTATAGAAATGGGCCCTCCGTTCTCAACCCTTTCCATCCCTTTTGTTCCTATTTTTAGTTTAATTTAATTTTGTTCTTTTCTAATACATTTAGTTAGCGCTGTATTCAATAGTTGCTACCATTAAAATCACATATCATTACTTAAACTGGTTCACCGCTGTCTGCCAACAAGACTGAATAGGAAGCAGGGCACATTAGATCTATACCTATATATATTATCATTATCCAGGTCTTCTGTTTTTAAGAGCAATCCATAAAGTAGGGTAAAAACTAAATAAAATCACAGCAAGATAACAGGAGAAGGGTCACAGAAACGTTACTTAAAAGAAGGGAGGGCAATTTGGAATGGGCCTATGGGGTTACATGTGTAAATACATCTTAAGACAAGACGGTAGTAAGCGCTATGATAAAGTCATCTGGGTTTGATAATCATGTATTCAGCACTGACTGTAGATAACTACGCAGGTGCCTCTTTAACTAATGTGCCCTATGCAGCTGCCAAGTGGTCTCTACTGATTTGTATTTACTGCTACAATGGTCTTTACCTGACATTTCATTTCTAAAAGTATTTCTATGCTTTTCTACCACATAAGATACTTAAAGGGACACAAAGTAGAACAAAGTGCATACTTTAATGTGCTAGACTGAACATTTTAACATTGCACTTTAGCTGATAGAGAACCATGTGTTTAATCCCTGCAAATGGGTTAAATGTGCAGGTAAAGTCAGCTTTGGACCTCTACTAACAGAATCAGGGGCTGCACATTAATTTGCCTTGTTCATCTCAGAATCAGCAGCGTATTGCAGCTCTGGAGCCAACGTTAGCTATGTGTTTAATACACAAGCATTCACACTGTACTCCTGCTCAGACACAAACTAAATCATCCCTAACTAGATACATGTGTGTTGTGCACAAGCATTCACACTGTACTCCTGCTCAGACACAAACTAAATCATCACTAACTAGATACATGTGTGTTGTGCACAAGCATTCACACTGTACTCCTGCTCAGACACAAACTAAATCATCACTAACTAGATACATGTGTGTTGTGCACAAGCATTCACACTGTACTCCTGCTCAGACACAAACTAAATCATCACTAACTAGATACATGTGTGTTGTGCACAAGCATTCACACTGTACTCCTGCTCAGACACAAACTAATTCATCACTAACTAGATACATGTGTGTTGTGCACAAGCATTCACACTGTACTCCTGCTCAGACACAAACTAAATCATCACTACTTAGATACATGTGTGTTGTGCACAAAAAAGAAAGTTCGGAGTGGCAGCAACTTAAAACACAAATAGTTTATTTCAAAATCTTGATAAAAACATGTACACACATAGTAACATTATATGTGCCCTTCAGCTCTAGACAAAGCTTACACATTTCGACAGTTATGCCGTACTCACAGCTCTATGTCTCCTCTAGTGCTCATGGGCTATTTAAAGGAATTAAAAAAAAACACATTCACAAGCTGCGGGCCATTCATTAATTAACAACAACATAATTGTATGCTCTTAAAGGTACATGCATATAGCTATTCTATAGTGTTTAACCTTTAAGTGTTACCAATGTGATATCAAGAATATATATTGTATGCTATGGCAAAATGGTCTGTCAGAAGCATTTACTCTAATGTTTAGGCTCAGGTAAACTTGTTCTAATTACAAACGTCACCCAATAATTATTATTAGGAATATAAATTAATTACCGTTTCTCAGTTCTCAAAAAGACCTTAAAGTACGACCTGAGCCCAAACATTAATGTTCCCATATTGTATGGAGATGGTATTATATAGTTTTAGTCATTGTGTGCTTTTTCCATGACCAGCTACCATTGCTTCGCAATGAAGGTTTCACCTAACCCTTTACACTTTTAATCCAATACAAGAATTGGCATGGAATCTTAAGCTCAATTTGATGTTAACTTTACTCAAACTACATGGATGTGGTATACATGCGTAATACATATTACAGGTAATTCCATGTTTTAACTTTATTATCTGTTATGTTATACGTGTATAGCTGTCAATCTTGTTTCTTAACTTAAGCAGATATTAAATATCATTGTCACATCTGATCCTCTCTATAAAAAAATCCACATACTCTATGTCTAAGGTATAAATCTCCTCCCTCTCAATTGTTAATTATAGATAGTTACTACATATATAGCAGCCCATGAGGACTAGAGGTTATCAACTTGTGGAACTAAAGTTGGTCTATAACTTCCCTTTCATTAATTCCAAAAATTTATCAAATCATATGAAGAATTTAAACCTGACGGGAACCTTGTTTGTAATTGGAATATCCAAAACACTCTTTTGGCCAATGCTTGGTCTCTGTCTCCTCCCCATAGTTCCGACGCTTACTGTCTCAATTAGAGTCCACCTAAAGCTTTTAGCATTCTTACTGTGGAACCTATTGAAGTGCTGGACCAGGGGAGTGGACAGAGTACCATCCTTGATGTTCGTCAGGTGTTCTCTTATCCTAGACCGTGTCTCCCTTGACGTCATGCCAACATACTGTAGGTGGCAGTCAATACAACTTGTCAAATGGATGGTATACACACTCCTGCAGTTCATGCATTTAGTATGATTGTATATCCTTTGAGTGGTCTCACTCCTGAAGTCCTCTCCCACTATTAAATGTTCGCATGCTTTACAAGTGGAGTTACTGCACTTGCATACGCCCTTGATCCTAAGCCAAGAACTCTGGTCCTCTTTCCTTTGTGTTTTGAGTAGTGTCGGTGCCAATATGTTCCCTTACAGTGACTCCTCTCCTGAAGGCACATCTGCACCCCTTCTGTCCTGTCTCTGCCAGACCATTGTCTGCTGCCAAAAGACTAAAATGTTTTCGTATGATGTGGAAAATCTTTTGATACTGTGTGCTATAATCTGTTATAAAGAAAATACCTCTACCATCATCCTCTTCCAACTTCCTTGGTTTGGATTTGCTCAACAAACTGTGTCTATCTGTCCATGTGACCTCCTTTCTTGTAGTGGTAATCACTTGTGGTTTATAACCCCTTGCCTTCAAACATGCAGCCAATTGGTTTGCATGTGCCTCATACTGTCTTTGAGTGCTACAATTTCTTTACAGCCTAACGAATAGGCCCTTTGCTACTGATCTAAATACTTGTTGTGGAGGACTGCTTCTGGCGTGGAGAAGGGTATTTCCAGTTATTGGTTTCTGTAGACTTCTGTTTCTACCCCAACTCCTGGCACCCCCTTGAGGGTCAGATCCAAAAAGTTAATACTTGACTGGCCTAATTGAAAAGTGAATTCTAGCCCAACATCATTGTTGTTGAGCCAATCTACAAACTCCTTAGCTGAATCATTTGTCCCTCTCCACACCAGAAGCAGATCATCAATGTAGCGTTTATATAACTGAATATTCTGCCTGAGGGGGTTTCCATCTCCAAAGATGCAGGACAGTTCGCACCACCCCATGAAGAGGTTGGCGAACGAGGGTGCAAAATTTGCGCCCATCGCTGTCCCACATCTCTGAAGATAGAAAACCACCTCAAAGGCAAAATAGTTATGTGTGTGTTGTGCACAAGCATTCACACTGTACTCCTGCTCAGACAAAAACTAAACCATCACTGACAAGATACATGTGTGTTGTGCACAAGCATTCACACTGTACTCCTGCTCAGACAAAAACTAAACCATCACTGACAAGATACATCACCGCTTGCTCTCTGCGCTGGTGTAATCAATAAGGGTACCTGCTGCATGTGTGTTGTGCACAAGCATTCACACTGTACTCCTGCTCAGAGACAAACTAAACCATCACTGACTAGATACATTACTGCTTGCGCTCTGCGCTGGTGTAATCAATAAGGGTACCCGCAGTATGTACGTTGTGCACAAGCATTCACACTGTACTCCTGCTCAGACACAAACTAAACCATCACTGACTAGATACATCACCGCTTGCGCTCTGCGCTGGTGTAATCAATAAGGGTACCCGCTGCATGTGTGTTGTGCACAAGCATTCACACTGTACTCCTGCTCAGACACAAACTAAACCATCACTGACTAGATACATCACCGCTTGCGCTCTGCGCTGGTGTAATCAATAAGGGTACCCGCTGCATGTGTGTTGTGCACAAGCATTCACACTGTATTCCTGCTCAGAAACAAACTAAACCATCACTGACTAGATACATGTGTGTTGTGCACAAGCATTCACACTGTACTCATGCTCAGACACAAACTAAACCATCACTGACTAGATACATGTGTGTTGTGCACAAGCATTCACACTGTACTCCTGCTCAGACACAAACTAAATCATCACTGACTAGATACATCACCGCTTGCGCTCTGCGCTGGTGTAATCAATAAGGGTACCCGCTGCATGTGTGTTGTGCACAATCATTCACACTGTACTCCTGCTCAGACACAAACTAAACCATCACTGACTAGATACATGTGTGTTGTGTACAAGCATTCACACTGTACTCCTGCTCAGACACAAACTAAACCATCACTGACTAGATACATCACTGCATGCGCTCTGCGCTGCTGTAATCAATAAGGGTACCCGCTGCATGTGTGTTGTGCACAAGCATTCACACTGTACTCCTGCTCAGACACAAACTAAACCATCACTGACTAGATACATCACTGCATGCGCTCTGCGCTGCTGTAATCAATAAGGGTACCCGCTGCATGTGAGTTGTGCACAAGCATTCACACTGTACTCCTGCTCAGACACAAACTAAACCATCACTGACTAGATACATCACCGCTTGCGCTCTGCGCTGGTGTAATCAATAAGGGTACCCGCTGCATGTGTGTTGTGCACAAGCATTCACACTGTACTCCTGCTCAGACACAAACTAAATCATCACTGACTAGATACATCACCGCTTGCGCTCTGCGCTGGTGTAATCAATAAGGGTACCCGCTGCATGTGTGTTGTGCACAAGCATTCACACTGTACTCCTGCTCAGACACAAACTAAATCATCACTGACTAGATACATAACCGCTTGCCCTCTGCGCTGGTGTAATCAATAAGGGTACCCGCTGCATGTGTGTTGTGCACAAGCATTCACACTGTACTCCTGCTCAGACACAAACTAAATCATCACTGACTAGATACATCACCGCTTGCGCTCTGCGCTGGTGTAATCAATAAGGGTACCCGCTGCATGTGTGTTGTGCACAATCATTCACACTGGCACTTTGTGCCAAGAATAGCAATATATGATTGGAAAACAAAAACAATACAGACTGTATAATCTCAATGATACATTATTAAGAGTTTATCCACAAATTGCTGCCAGCAATCGGGAATCCTATGAGATTATAATGATGTCTATGAAGGTTGTTTCTATAACAATAATGAAAAATGCGTTCACTGCCACACGCTGCTGTTTAGAGCCTTTCCTGCCGGTATAACGACCATCAAAGGAAATCCGTCCCAGCTTCAGGTGTTACCTCTTTGCGGCTCCTGGTAAGTGCTGTCTCTTTGTAGAACCGGTTTTCACTATGATTAGAGCGAACTTTCCCGGACCACACTTAACGTCTTTGGCGGTCGGCTTCACAACAGAAGCCTGTAGATCACAGAATTACTGAGCAACGCGTTTCAAAATCTTTTCCAAGCTCAGTAGACACAGTTTCACTTTCCTTTTATACCCTATTCTTAAAGCAACATTACATTACATTTTGCATTTTCTCTCCAATTAATATTTGCTTCAAATTATTTGATAAAATCTAAACAATTAACAGTGCACAATATAAAATAAACACATATAATCAGTTAAGCACATAGATAAAATTACATAGATCAAATTAATTGAGCGCATAGATAAAATCAAGCACATAATAAAATTACTATAATCCATAACATTAACATCTATATAAAGAAATACATAACAATGCATACAAAATCAAAGCTAATACATTTGGAGACTTGCATTTTAAAAGGAAAATTACAAATTGGTGAAAATCTATGTATGTATTATATATATCTATATATCTATATATGTATTATTTATATTTATAGGGTTGCTTTTATATAAACTGTATATATATATATATATATATATATATATATATCTTGATATAATACAATACATTTAATTATAATAGGAATTATAACATTTCTGGGGACCTCTTCATTGGTGTCCTAACTTTAAGATCAAGTTCATAATCCTATCTTCCCTAAAAATTCATTCTATTAATTCAAGAAACATCACAAATTGAATTCTAGATTCAAACCATTGGGGGTTAGAGTATTTAAATCAAAAATCCAATTTGCTTCTAAGTTTAATAATTCATTCCTCATATTTCCTTCTCTCCAACTTAATTTTACCTTATCTATTACCATATATTTGAAATGTTTCAGGTTACCAATTATTGTATATTTTAAAATGTTGAGGGATGGGGAGATCTATATTTCTTTATTCATATTCTTAATTGAATTTAGACGTTCCCTTATTCTGTCCCTTATAGGCCTTTCGGACTCTCCTACATATTAGGCCCCACATAAGCACTCTTTTAAGTATACCACATTGGAATCTTAGCATCTAAAAATAACATAATTTATGTAAGAACTTACCTGATAAATTCATTTCTTTCATATTGGCAAGAGCCCATGAGCTAGTGACGTATGGGATATACAATCCTACCAGGAGGGGCAAAGTTTCCCAAAACTCAAAATGCCTATAAATACACCCCTCACCACACCCACAATTCAGTTTAACGAATAGCCAAGTAGTGGGGTGATAGAAAAAGGAGTAAAAAGCCTCAAAAAAGGAACTGGAAATACAATTGTGCTTTATACAAAAAAACATAACCACCATAAAAAGGGTGGGCCTCATGGACTCTTGCCAATATGAAAGAAATTAATTTATCAGGTAAGTTCTTACATAAATTATGTTTTCTTTCATAATTATAATTTCATAGTGACGTATGGGATGGTAATACCCAAGATGTGGTACTCCACAGAAGAGTCGCTAGAGAGGGATAATAATAAAAACAGCCATTTTCCGCTAAAAAAAATTAAATCCACATCCAAAAAAAAACAAAAAACGTTTTTCTCATAATTGAAAAGAAAAAACTTAAAACATAAGCAGAGGAATAAAACTGAAACAGCTGCCTGAAGAACTTTTCTACCAAAAACTGCTTCGGAAGAGGCAAATACATCAAAACGGTAGAATTTAGTAAATGCATGCAACTGGAGCTTCATTCTTGAAAGCCAACGAAGTGGAGACTGATCTAGTAGAATGAGCTGTGATTCTCTAAGGCGGGGCCTGACCTGACTCCAAATAAGCCTGATGAATCAAAAGCTTTAACCAGGATGCCAAAGAAATGGCAGAAGCTTTCTGACCTTTCCTAGGACCAGAAAAGACAACAAATAAACTAGAAGTCTTCCTGAAATCTTTAGTAGCTTCAACATAATATTTCAAAGCTCTTACAACCTCCAGAGAATGTAAGGATCTCTCCAAATAATTCTGAGGATTAGGACATAAAGAGAGAACAATAATTTCCCTATTAATGTTGTTAGAATTCACAACTTTAGGTAAAAACTTAAATAAAGTGAGCAAAACTGCCTTATCCTGATGGAAAATCAGAAAAGGAGACTCACAAGAGAGCAGACAATTCGTAAACTCTTCTAGCAGAAGAGATAGCCAAAAGAAACAACACTTTCCAGGAAAGTAGTTTAATATCTAAAGAATGCATAGGTTCAAAAGAAGGAGCCTGTAAAGCCTTCAAAACCAAATTAAGACTCCAAGGAGGAGAGATTTATTTAATGACAGGCTTGATACGGACCAAAGCCTGCACAAAACGGTGAATATCAGGAAGCTTAGCAATCTTTCTGTGAAATAAAACAGAAAGAGCAGAGATTTGTCCCTTCAAGGAACTTGCAGACAAACCTTTATCCAAACCATCCTGAAGAAACTGTAAAATTCTAGGAATTCTAAAAGAATGCCAGGAGAATTTATGAGAAGAACACCATGAAATATAAAAACAAAAACAGTACCGGTATCAGGCACCCAGCCGTTTAAAAGGTATGTCACCTTATGAGGATATGCAGTGAAGATAGCCGGTTTCACCGTAATAGTGAAATAGAAGGGATAACCAAGATCTTAGGCTTGTAGTAAACTGGTCCCGTGTAAATTTGGTGTCCAATGAGGTTGTCTGTTGCTGCCCATAGTACCGGGTGTGTATTTTAAAGAGGAACCCAAAGGAAAGAGAGCTGAAACAGAGAAAAAAGAAAGGTGCAGCCCAACTCAAGTGTAAAACATTTAATGGGTAAGCGCACACACAGCTAAATGGCAAATTTCAGGATTTAAAATGTCTGATCGGTTTCAGTTGAAACTTGCATAGAGAACTACCACGCTGTGCCTCTGCACTATCCCATTGGGCTCCACACAGACTGGTTGCGGCTCAACCTCCAGACTTGGTATTTAATCGACTGAGGTGGTGGACACGCTGAGAACCAGTGAATTTTGGAAACCGCTAATCTGGGGTGGAATATATAAATGCAGTTACACTGACATGCCTTTTATCATTTTAAATCCTGTAAGTTGCCATTTAGTTGTGTGTGTGCTTACCCATTAAATGTTTTACACTTGTGTTGGGCTGAGCCTGTCTTTTTTCTCTGTTTCAACCATGAAATCGAAGTCTTCCAAACTCGATAATAAATATTCCTAGAAACAGATTTATGAGCCTGTGACATAGTATCAATCACTGAGTCAGAGAAACCTTTATGACTAAGCACTAAGCGTTGAATCCCCATACCTTCAAATTCAACGATTTAAGATCCTGATGGAAAAAAAGTCCTTGAGACTCAAAGTGGCCAAGGTTGGCAACTGGACATCCGGACAAGATCCGCATACCAAAACCTGGAGGTCATGCTGGTGCTACCTGAAACACAAACGATTGTTCTATGATGATTTTGGAGATCACTCTTGCAAGAAGAACTAGAGGCGGGAAGATATAAGCAGGTTGGTAAAACCAAGGAACTGCTAACGCATCCACCAACTCCGCCTGAGGATCCCTGGACCTGGACAAGTACCTGGGAAGTTTCTTGTTTAGATGGGAAGCTAGATGTCTGGAAGACCCCACATCTGAACAATATGAAAAAATACATCTGGATGGAGAGACCACTCCCCCAGATGTAAAGTCTGACGGCTGAGATAATCTGCTTCCCAATTGTCTACACCTAGGATATGTACGACAGAAATTAGACAAGAGCTGGATTCCGCCCAAGAAAGTATCCAAGCTACTTCTTTCATAGCTAGGGGACTGTGAGTCCCACCCTGATGATTGACATATGCCACAGTTGTGATATTGTCTGTCTGAAAACAAATGAATGGTTATCTCTTTAACAGAGGCCAAACCTGAAGAGCCCTGAAAATAGCACAGAGTTCTAAAACATTGATTGGTAACCTCGCCTTTTGAGATTTCCAAACCCCTTGTGCTGTCAGAGATCCCCAGACAGCTCCCCAACCTGAAAGACTTGCATCTGTTGTGATCACAGTCCAGGTTGTACGAACAAAAGAGGCCCCTTGAGCTATACGATGATGAGCTAACCACCAAGTTAGAGAGAGTCGAACATTGGGATTTAAGGATATTAATTGTGATATCCTTGTATAATCCCTGCACCATTGATTCAGCATAGAAAGCTAAAGAGGTCTCATATGAAAATGAGCAAAGGGGATTGCATCCGATGCTGCAGTCATGAGACCTAAAACTTCCATGCACATAGCCACTAAAGGGAATGATTGAGACTGAAGGTTTCGACAAGCTGAAACCAATTTTATTTGTCTCTTGTATGTTAGAGACAGAGTCATGGACACTGAATCTATCTAGAAACCTAAAAAGGTGATCCTTGTCTGAGGAATCAAGGAACTTTTTGGTAAACTGATCCTCCAACCATGTCTTTGAAGAAACAACACTAGTTGATTCGTGTGAGATTCGGCAGAATGTAAAGACTGAGCTAGTACCAAGATATCGTCCAAATAAGGAAACACAGCAATACCCTGTTCTCTGATTACAGAGAGTAGGGCACCGAGAACCTTTGAAATTTTTTTTGGAGCTGTCGCTAGGCCAAATGAAAGAATGACAAATTGGTAATGCTTGTCTAGAAAAGAGAATCTCAGAAACTGATAGTGGTCTGGATGAATTGGAATATGAAGATATGCATCCTGTAAGTCTATTGTGGACATATAATGACCTTGCTGAACAATAGGCAGAATAGTCCTTATAGTCACCATTTTGAAATTTGGCACTTTTACAAAACGATTCAAAATGTTCAGGTCCAGAACTGGCCTGAATGAATTTCCTTTCTTTGGGACAATGAGTAGATTTGAATAAAACCCCAGATCCTGTTCCTGAAACGGAACTGGTTTGATTACCCCTGAAAGTTCTAGACCTGAAACACACTTCAGAAAAGCCTGAGCCTTCACTGGATTTGCTGGAATGTGTGAGAGAAAAAAATCTTCTCACAGGAGGTCTTACTCTGAATCCTATTCGATAGCCTTGAGAAACAATACTCTGAATCCACTGATTTTGGACAGAATCTGCCCAAATGTTTTGGAAAATTTTTAATCTGCCCCCCACCAGCTGAGCTGGAATGAGGGCCACACCTTCATGCAGACTTTGGGACTGGCTTTGGTTTCTTAAAAAGCTTGGATTTATTCCAACTTGAAGAAGGTTTCCAATTGGAACCAGATTCTTTGGGGAAAGATTGGCTTTCTGTTCCTTATTCTGTCGAAAAGAACGAAAACGATTAGAAGCTTTAGATTTACCCTTAGGTCTTTTATCCTGAGGCAAAAAAATCTCCCTTCCCCCCAGTGACAGTTGAAATAATTGAATCCAACTGAGAACCAAATAAATTGTTACCTTGGAAAGAAAGAGATAGTAATCTAGACTTAGATACCATGTCAGCATTCCAATATTTAAGCCACAAAGCTCTTCTAGCTAAAATAGCTAAAGACATAGATTTAACATCAATTTTGATGATATCAAAAATAGCATCACAGATAAAATGATTAGCATGTTGAAGCAAGCGAACAATGATAGACAAATCAGAATCTGTTTCCTGTTGCGCTAAGCTTTTCAACCAAAAAGTTGATGCAGCTGCAACATCAGCCATGGATATAGCAGGCCTAAGAAAATAGCCAGAAAATAAATAAGCTTTCCTTAGATGAGATTCAAGTTTTCTATCTAAAGGATCCTTCAAAGAAGTACTATCTTCCATAGGAATAGTAGTACGTTTGGCAAGAGTAGAAATAGCCCCATCAACTTTGGGGATTTTATCCCAAAACTCCAATCTAGCCGCTGGCAAAGGATACAACTTATTAAACCTAGAAGAAGGAATAAAAGAAGTACCAGGCCTATTCCATTCCTTAGAAATCATATCAGAAATAGCATCATGAACTGGAAAAACCTCTGGAATAACCACAGGAGGTTTGTAAACAGAATTTAAATGTTTACTTATTTTAGTGTCAAGAGGACTAGATTCCTCAATATCCAAAGTAACCAACACTTCTTTTAATAATTTACGAATATACTCCATCTTAAAGAGATAAGTAGATTTGTCAGTGTCAATATCTGAGGAAGGATCTTCTGAATCAGATAGATCCTCATCAGAGGAGGATAATTCAGTATGTTGTCGGTCAGTAGAGGTAATGGAATATGAGAGTATGAGAGTATATCGTCGATCTGAAAAGGGAGGTAGGAGATGAATCTCTACGACCGATAACAGAGAACCTTTGAAAAGATTTCCTGTGAGGAAAACCATAGAATCAATGGGTGCTACTCTCTTCACATCCCTCTGACAAACACTGTACTCTGAGAGGAATCAGGCTTCAAAATGCTGAGAAGCGCATATCACAGAAGAAAATCAAGCACAAACTTACTTCACCACCTCCATAGGGAGGCAAATTTTGTAAAAACTGAATTGTGGGTGTGGTGAGGGTGTATTTATAGGTTTTTTTAGGTTTGGGAAACTTTGCCCCTCCTGGTAGGATTGTATATCCCATACGTCACTAGCTCATGGACTCTTGCCAATTACATGAAAGAAATCCTGAATTTCATATTCCCTGTCTGTATATCTTGAAGTGAAAGATTTTGTTTTAGAAGAGTGTTGACACGCTTTGCAGCTTAAACATGGGGGAAATCCTTTCAATTGGTTCCCCCATAAGTCCTTTTCTTTGAATTCATTATCTTCTTATTATGTTTTATATCTGTGGGTGCTAAGATTGATTTAAGATGCTTACTTCTTTTATACACAAATTGTGGATGTGATGGAAGATGTGGACCCAATACTTCATCTGACTTTAGAATTAGCCAATGTTACCTAAAAAATCTTCTAAACGATATTCTTCCTGTTTCCCATCCTCCTACCCATCTAGATTGTAAGTTTCCATGGGAATAGGGCCCTCAATTCCCCCTGTATTTGTCTGTAAATTTTTGTCTTTTATTCTATTGTTTCTCTGTTGTACTTATATCTTTGAACTCATGGGCAGCGCTGCAGAATCTGTTGGCGCTTTAGAAATAAATAATAATAATATAAACTGAACCATCTCTAATGCTGATTTCTAAATTCAAAAAGTTCTATTCTAGATCCTCACAAGGCTACCTCGGGCCACACATTTATTTATGGGTCTATGGGAACATATTTTTCTGGACTCAGTGGACCTGGGGGAAAATCTGGTCCTTTATAAGTGATATATAGATGTTATTGTTATTGTATAAAAAAGAAAAAAGAAAAGGTCTGCTGGAGCAGAAAGGGAAATTATTTCTTCTTTTTATAACTCAATTCAATAGTGAGAAGAATACTGTTGAGAAGATTTTTAGGAGACATTGGTCAATTCTAAAGTCAGATGAAGTATTTGGCCCACATATTCCATCACATCCACAATTTGTGTATAAAAGAAGTAAGAATCTTAAATCAATCTTAGCACCCACAAATATAAAAAATAAGGAGATAATGAATACAAAGGAAAAGGACTTATGGGGGAACCAATTGAAAGGATTTCCCCCATGTTTAAGCTGCAAAGCGTGTCAACACTCTTCTACAACAAAATCTTTCACTTCAAGATATACAGGCAGGGAATATGAAATCCAGGGTATTTTTAGAAGCCCAGATTTGAATGTGGTATACTTAAAAGAGTGCTTATGTGGGGCCTAATATGTAGGAGAGTCCGAAAGGCCTATAAGGGACAGAATAAGGGAACATCTAAATTCAATTAAGAATATGAATAAAGAAAGACATTTAGATTTCCCCATCCCTAAACATTTTAAAATATGTAATAATTGGTAACCTGAAACATTTCAAATATATGGTATTAGATAAAGTAAAATTAAGTTGGAGAGAAGGAAATATGAGGAATGAATTATTAAAGTTAGAAGCCAAGTGATTTTTTTATTTAAATACTCTAACCCCCAATGGTTTAAATCTAGAATTCAATTTAGGATGTTTCTTGAATTAATAGAATTAATTTTTAAGGAAGATAGGATTATGGACTTGATCTTAAAATTAGGGCGCCAATGAAGAGGTCCCCAGAAATATTATAATTCCTATTTTAATTGAATGTATTGTATTATATTAAGAGATATATAAATATATATAAAAGCAACCCTATAAATATAAATAATACATATTTCTACTTTGTGCTATTCTTGTGAGCTGTGTTTTTAGCAGCCAATCCTTTTTAATTTGTTGAATAAATTTGGAGATTTTAAATGAAGTATTGTGCAGGCTGATTTCATGAACTGTTCTACCAAGATTTTCCCTACACAGCCGTGCACCTTCAAGTCCGGGAGCCTGACAGAACTGGATTCCATTTGAGAGAACTCTCTTAATTAATGGATTGTGGTCATATGATCGAATTAGGCCTGGGAGCTCTTCGGCGTCGTTCGGACAGGACAAAGCAAGCTGTGGAGGAACAAGCTGCTAAGAAGCAACGGCGGATTTGTGTATCTTGCAGCATTTACCAAGGAAACACATCACCCCTCGATGTCAAGGAGGTGAACGTTTGGGTCGTTGAGTGTGCTTGGCCCTTTGAGGTGCTGTGGATCACGGCTCTCCGGAGGGTTTTTCTTCACGCCAGGACGCCAACTAAGTAAGTTCTTTCCCTTGACTTGGGGAAATACCTTGACAGCTGTATACTTTTGACCACATAGCGGATGAACTCCTTTCCTCACCTATAGCGGCATTAGAGGCCAGTTCCAGGATATCCTTTGGTCTCATGTGCCAATGTTTAGGAACACGGCACAGGCTTTTGGGGTTTCCACCTTAACTTGTTTATATATATATATATATATATATATATATATATATATATATATATATATATATATATATATATATATATATATATATATTACATACATAGATTTCCACCAGTTTGTAATGTTGCTTTTAAAAGTCCCAAAATGTATTGGCTTTCATTTTGTATGGATTTTTAGGTATTTGTTTATATAATGTTATGGATTTTAGTAATTTTATTATGTGCTTAATTTTATCTATGTGCTCAATTAATTTGATCTATGTAATTTTATCTATGTGCTTAACTGATTATATGGTTTCATTTTATATTATGCACTGTTAATTGTTTAGATATTATCAAATAACTTGAAGCAAATATTAATTGGAGAGAAAATGCAAAATGGTAAAGTTTTCCTTTAAAGGGACACTCAATCAAAATTAAACTTTCATTTTTCAGATAGAGCATGCCATTTTGAACAACTTTCCAATTTACTTCCATTAACTAAATGTGTCTTTTTCTATTTAAACTTTTTGAGTCACCAGCTCGTACTGAGCATGTGCAAGAATAAGTTTGTATGCATTTGTGAATGGCTGATGGCTGTCACATGGTACGTGTATGCATTTGTGAATGGCTGATGGCTGTCACATGGTACATGTATGCAGTTGTGATTGGCTGATGGCTGTCACATAGTACAGGGGGAGTGGAAAAAGACATAACTTTTAAAATTGTCAGAATAAAATCTACTACTCATTTGAAGTTCAGACTAAGTGCTATTGCATTGTCTCGTTATCTTGCATTTGTTGATTATGCAAATTTACTGTGTTGACTGGTCCTTTAAGAATAGGGTATAAAAGGAAAGTGAAACTGTGTCTACTGAGCTTGAAAAAGATTTTGAAATGCGTTTCTCAGTAATTCTGTTATTTACAGGCTTCCGCTGTGAAGCCGACCGCCAAAGACTTTAAGTGTGGTCCGGGAAAGTTAGCTCTAATCATAGTGAAAACCGGGTCTACAAAGAGACGACACTTACCAGGAGCCGCAAAGAGAACGCCTGAAGCTGGGACGGCTTTCCTCTGATGGTCGTTAAACCGTCAGGAAAGGCTCTAAAGACTGTTGCTCCATAACCCTGTCCGCCTGCTCTGAGCGGATTGATTGACACCCCTGCTGGCGGCCGATTGGCCGTGAGTCAGCAGGGGGCGGCGTTGCACCAGCAGCTCTTGTGAGCTGCTGGTGCAATGTTAAATGCAGAGATCGTATTGCTCTCCGCATTTAGCGAGGTCTTGCGGACCTGATCCGCACTGTCCGATTAGTTCCGCAAGACCTTTAATAAATAAGGGCCTGTATATCAATTTTTAATCTTTTACTTGTTATTGCTTAGTAAAATTATTGTATCCTGTTTTCCCAACCACTCTTTAGCATTAATTTGCACAAACTAGTACCTTTTTTTAATGTTAACTGTCTTCTTTAAGGTAGAGGGGATCCTTAAATCTTTGTTTGTGTGCTGTGGTTCTGTTTTAGCGCCAATCTACTCTATTTTAGATTTACTGCCAAAAAGAACTGCCATGCATTTCGTAGACAAGGGGTTTAAAGTAAATGCCTAGACTGGGCTACCATAAATTTCTCAGGCAAGGGGTAATTACATAAACCCTAAACTAGGTTGCCATGCATTTTGTATTCAGGGGTTAATTACATATAATCTGTAATCTGGGCTGCTATGCATTTTCATGCAAAGGGTTAATATATAAACCGTAAAAAGGTTTGGAATGCATTTTGCACTCAAGGGGTTAATATATAAACTTTGAACAGAACAGCAAGAAAAGAGTTGGGATTACAAACCCTTAAAAGGGTTTACTTTTCTGGTGGCAAAGGTGTTAATGTGCTGTAAAATTCTGAATTAAAGGGGGTTCCGTGTTGTTTGAAAGTTTCGTTACAGGGATGGGAAATGAGAAGTTTTGCTATCTGATGTTTGCTGCTGTCTTATCACACACGCTCCCACCTCCCTGCGTATGTAGGACCTGTAGACACATTTGCGACAAGTTTCTTATCACCACAAGAAAGAGCATTTTCTGTCGCCTGAGCTCAGTGTGGGAATTTCTTGCAGGCAGCAGAGAAAGTGAGAAAGAAAAATGTTTTTTTCGATGATTAGGGATTAGCGTTCTGGCCTCGGTCAGATTAAAGGTAATGCGCCTGTCTATCTTGGGCTAGCTTTCTGGTGGACAGGGGGGAAGAAGGTACAACATCTTAAAAGGGCTGTTTATGCTGACAAAAAATAACACTTCATTCTTTTAAAGAATATCAAATAAATGACATCCCTCATCTTCATGATTCTAGGGGCTCCTTGTACCTTAAACTGAGACAACATGTTGTACATTGTGTATATTCATCCCCCAGTTGTGTTTTGTTTTTAGATTTTATGGGGTAAGTTTAGCTAAATGTATCATCACCAAAAGTAAAATATTTTAATATCTATATTAAATAACAGCACATTGCTGCATAAAAACAAACATGACGTCTAAATAAAGTACATAAACTTACGCTTTACATCACAGTATAAGAACATGTGCACATTGTTTGAATACGTTGCTTCTTGCTTTCCCAAACAAATTATTTATATTTCAGGTAATTGAACAGGATTTGTAGAACAGAGTTTTACAAATGTCTCTACTCTGTTCACTAGTACATGTCCTTATTTTTATGTTGTCACAGATGTGAAGATTAATAATAATGTAGGTTAAAAAAAACGACTTTTATACAACTTTATTATCTGGTGCTAATTACTAATATTTAAATAAGAAACTTCTCAACTATAATACCAACATTTATTTAACTAGAAGCAAAATAGGTGCAAGGTTGACCCTGTAATCCAAAAAGCTCAGATGAGCCTGTCAGCCAGTGAGCACTAATACAGCTGTATGAGATGTGCCTGTCAGCCAGATAGCATTAATACAGCTGTATGAGATGTGCCTGTCAGCCAGTGAGCACTAATACAGCTGTATGATATGTGCCTGTCAGCCAGTGAGCGCTAATACAGCTGTATGAGATGTGCCTGTCAGCCAGATAGCATTAATACAGCTGTATGAGATGTGCCTGTCAGCCAGTGAGCACTAATACAGCTGTATGAGATGTGCCTGTCAGCCAGATAGCATTAATACAGCTGTATGAGATGTGCCTGTCAGCCAGTGAGCACTAATACAGCTGTATGATATGTGCCTGTCAGCCAGTGAGCACTAATACAGCTGTATGAGATGTGCCTGTCAGCCAGTGAGCACTAATACAGCTGTATGAGATGTGTCTGTCAGCCAGTGAGTACTAATACAGCTGTATGAGATGTGCCTGTCAGCCAGTGAGCACTAATACAGCTGTATGAGATGTGTCTGTCAGCCAGTGAGCACTAATACAGCTGTATGAGATGTGCCTGTCAGTCAGTGAGCACTAATACAGCTGTATGAGATGTGCCTGTCAGCCAGTGAGCGCTAATACAGCTGTATGAGATGTGCCTGTCAGCCAGTGAGCACTAATACAGCTGTATGAGATGTGTCTGTCAGTCAGTGAGCACTAATACAGCTGTATGAGATGTGACTGTCAGCCAGTGAGCACTAATACAGCTGTATGAGATGTGCCTGTCAGCCAGTGAGCACTAATACAGCTGTATGAGATGTGCCTGTCAGCCAGTGAGCATTAATACAGCTGTATGAGATGTGCCTGTCAGCCAGTGAGCACTAATACAGCTGTATGAGATGTGTCTGTCAGTCAGTGAGCACTAATACAGCTGTATAAGATGTGTCTGTCAGTCAGTGAGCGCTAATACAGCTGTATGATATGTGCCTGTCAGCCAGTGAGCACTAATAAAGCTGTATGAGATGTGTCTGTCAGTCAGTGAGCACTAATACAGCTGTATGAGATGTGTCTGTCAGTCAGTGAGCACTAATACAGCTGTATGAGATGTACCTGTCAGTCAGTGAGCACTAATACAGCTGTATGAGATGTGTCTGTCAGTCAGTGAGCACTAATACAGCTGTATGAGATGTGCCTGTCAGCCAGTGAGCACTAATACAGCTGTATGAGATGTGCCTGTCAGCCAGTGAGCACTAATACAGCTGTATGAGATGTGCCTGTCAGCCAGTGAGCACTAATAAAGCTGTATGAGATGTGCCTGTCAGTCAGTGAGCACTAATACAGCTGTATGAGATGTGCCTGTCAGCCAGTGAGCACTAATACAGCTGTATGAGAGGTGCCTGTCAGTCAGTGAGCACTAATACAGCTGTATGAGAGGTGCCTGTCAGTCAGTGAGCACTAATACAGCTATATGAGGTGTGCCTGTCTGCCAGTGAGCACTAATACAGCTGTATGAGATGTGCCTGTCAGCCAGTGAGCACTAATACAGCTGTATGAGAGGTGCCTGTCAGTCAGTGAGCACTAATACAGCTGTATTAGATGTGTCTGTCAGTCAGTGAGCACTAATACAGCTGTATGAGGTGTGCCTGTCAGTCAGTGAGCACTAATACAGCTGTATGAGGTGTGCCTGTCAGTTAGTGAGCACTAATACAGCTGTATGAGATATGTCTGTCAGCCAGTGAGCACTAATACAGCTGTATGAGATGTGCCTGTCAGCCAGTGAGCACTAATACAGCTGTATGAGATGTGTCTGTCAGTCAGTGAGCACTAATACAGCTGTATGATATGTGCCTGTCAGCCAGTGAGCACTAATAAAGCTGTATGAGATGTGCCTGTCAGCCAGTGAGCACTAATACAGCTGTATGAGATGTGTCTGTCAGTCAGTGAGCACTAATACAGCTGTATAAGATGTGTCTGTCAGTCAGTGAGCACTAATACAGCTGTATGATATGTGCCTGTCAGCCAGTGAGCACTAATAAAGCTGTATGAGATGTGCCTGTCAGTCAGTGAGCACTAATACAGCTGTATGAGATGTGTCTGTCAGCCAGTGAGCACTAATACAGCTGTATGAGATATGCCTGTCAGCCAGTGAGCACTAATAAAGCTGTATGAGATGTGTCTGTCAGCCAGTGAGCACTAATACAGCTGTATGAGATGTGCCTGTCAGCCAGTGAGCACTAATAAAGCTGTATGAGATGTGTCTGTCAGCCAGTGAGCACTAATACAGCTGTATGAGATGTGTCTGTCAGTCAGTGAGCACTAATACAGCTGTATGAGATGTACCTGTCAGTCAGTGAGCACTAATACAGCTGTATGAGATGTGTCTGTCAGTCAGTGAGCACTAATACAGCTGTATGAGATGTGTCTGTCAGTCAGTGAGCACTAATACAGCTGTATGAGATGTGTCTGTCAGTCAGTGAGCACTAATACAGCTGTATGAGATGTGTCTGTCAGCCAGTGAGTACTAATACAGCTGTATGAGGTGTGCCTGTCAGCCAGTGAGCACTAATACAGCTGTATGATATGTGTCTGTCAGTCAGTGAGCGCTAATACAGCTGTATGAGATGTGTCTGTGTCAGCCAGTGAGCACTAATACAGCTGTATGAGGTGTGTCTGTCAGCCAGTGAGCACTAATACAGCTGTATGAGATGTGTCTGTCAGTCAGTGAGCGCTAATACAGCTGTATGAGATGTGTCTGTGTCAGCCAGTGAGCACTAATACAGCTGTATGAGGTGTGTCTGTCAGCCAGTGAGCACTAATACAGCTGTATGAGATGTGTCTGTCAGCCAGTGAGCACTAATACAGCTGTATGAGGTGTGTCTGTCAGCCAGTGAGCACTAATACAGCTGTATGAGATGTGCCTGTCAGCCAGTGAGCACTAATACAGCTGTATGATATGTGCCTGTCAGCCAGTGAGCACTAATACAGCTGTATGAGATGTGCCTGTCAGCCAGTGAGCACTAATACAGCTGTATGAGATGTGTCTGTCAGCCAGTGAGCACTAATACAGCTGTATGAGATGTGCCTGTCAGCCAGTGAGCACTAATACAGCTGTATGAGATGTGTCTGTCAGCCAGTGAGCACTAATACAGCTGTATGAGATGTGCCTGTCAGTCAGTGAGCACTAATACAGCTGTATGAGATGTGCCTGTCAGCCAGTGAGCACTAATACAGCTGTATGAGATGTGCCTGTCAGCCAGTGAGCACTAATACAGCTGTATGAGATGTGTCTGTCAGTCAGTGAGCACTAATACAGCTGTATGAGATGTGACTGTCAGCCAGTGAGCACTAATACAGCTGTATGAGATGTGCCTGTCAGCCAGTGAGCACTAATACAGCTGTATGAGATGTGCCTGTCAGCCAGTGAGCATTAATACAGCTGTATGAGATGTGCCTGTCAGCCAGTGAGCACTAATACAGCTGTATGAGATGTGTCTGTCAGTCAGTGAGCACTAATACAGCTGTATAAGATGTGTCTGTCAGTCAGTGAGCGCTAATACAGCTGTATGATATGTGCCTGTCAGCCAGTGAGCACTAATAAAGCTGTATGAGATGTGTCTGTCAGTCAGTGAGCACTAATACAGCTGTATGAGATGTGTCTGTCAGTCAGTGAGCACTAATACAGCTGTATGAGATGTACCTGTCAGTCAGTGAGCACTAATACAGCTGTATGAGATGTGTCTGTCAGTCAGTGAGCACTAATACAGCTGTATGAGATGTGCCTGTCAGCCAGTGAGCACTAATACAGCTGTATGAGATGTGTCTGTCAGTCAGTGAGCACTAATACAGCTGTATGAGATGTGCCTGTCAGCCAGTGAGCACTAATAAAGCTGTATGAGATGTGCCTGTCAGTCAGTGAGCACTAATACAGCTGTATGAGATGTGCCTGTCAGCCAGTGAGCACTAATACAGCTGTATGAGAGGTGCCTGTCAGTCAGTGAGCACTAATACAGCTGTATTAGATGTGTCTGTCAGTCAGTGAGCACTAATACAGCTGTATAAGATGTGTCTGTCAGTCAGTGAGCACTAATACAGCTGTATGAGGTGTGCCTGTCAGTTAGTGAGCACTAATACAGCTGTATGAGATATGTCTGTCAGCCAGTGAGCACTAATACAGCTGTATGAGATGTGCCTGTCAGCCAGTGAGCACTAATACAGCTGTATGAGATGTGTCTGTCAGTCAGTGAGCACTAATACAGCTGTATGATATGTGCCTGTCAGCCAGTGAGCACTAATAAAGCTGTATGAGATGTGCCTGTCAGCCAGTGAGCACTAATACAGCTGTATGAGATGTGTCTGTCAGTCAGTGAGCACTAATACAGCTGTATAAGATGTGTCTGTCAGTCAGTGAGCACTAATACAGCTGTATGATATGTGCCTGTCAGCCAGTGAGCACTAATAAAGCTGTATGAGATGTGCCTGTCAGTCAGTGAGCACTAATACAGCTGTATGAGATGTGTCTGTCAGCCAGTGAGCACTAATACAGCTGTATGAGATGTGCCTGTCAGCCAGTGAGCACTAATAAAGCTGTATGAGATGTGTCTGTCAGCCAGTGAGCACTAATACAGCTGTATGAGATGTGCCTGTCAGCCAGTGAGCACTAATAAAGCTGTATGAGATGTGTCTGTCAGCCAGTGAGCACTAATACAGCTGTATGAGATGTGTCTGTCAGTCAGTGAGCACTAATACAGCTGTATGAGATGTACCTGTCAGTCAGTGAGCACTAATACAGCTGTATGAGATGTGTCTGTCAGTCAGTGAGCACTAATACAGCTGTATGAGATGTGTCTGTCAGTCAGTGAGCACTAATACAGCTGTATGAGATGTGTCTGTCAGTCAGTGAGCACTAATACAGCTGTATGAGATGTGTCTGTCAGCCAGTGAGTACTAATACAGCTGTATGAGATGTGTCTGTCAGTCAGTGAGCACTAATACAGCTGTATGAGGTGTGCCTGTCAGCCAGTGAGCACTAATACAGCTGTATGATATGTGTCTGTCAGTCAGTGAGCGCTAATACAGCTGTATGAGATGTGTCTGTGTCAGCCAGTGAGCACTAATACAGCTGTATGAGGTGTGTCTGTCAGCCAGTGAGCACTAATACAGCTGTATGAGATGTGTCTGTCAGTCAGTGAGCGCTAATACAGCTGTATGAGATGTGTCTGTGTCAGCCAGTGAGCACTAATACAGCTGTATGAGGTGTGTCTGTCAGCCAGTGAGCACTAATACAGCTGTATGAGATGTGTCTGTCAGCCAGTGAGCACTAATACAGCTGTATGAGGTGTGTCTGTCAGCCAGTGAGCACTAATACAGCTGTATGAGATGTGCCTGTCAGCCAGTGAGCACTAATACAGCTGTATGAGATGTGTCTGTCAGTCAGTGAGCACTAATACAGCTGTATGAGATGTGTCTGTAAGTCAGTGAGCACTAATACAGCTGTATGAGATGTGTCTGTAAGTCAGTAAGCACTAATACAGCTGTATGAGATGTGTCTGTCAGCCAGTGAGCACTAATACAGCTGTATGAGATGTGTCTGTCAGTCAGTGAGCACTAATACAGCTGTATGAGATGTGTCTGTCAGCCAGTGAGCACTAATACAGCTGTATGAGATGTGTCTGTCAGTCAGTGAGCACTAATACAGCTGTATGAGATGTGTCTGTAAGTCAGTGAGCACTAATACAGCTGTATGAGATGTGTCTGTCAGTCAGTGAGCACTAATACAGCTGTATGAGATGTGCCTGTCAGCCAGTGAGCACTAATAGAGCTGTATGAGGTGTGTCTGTCAGCCAGTGAGCACTAATACAGCTGTATGAGATGTGTCTGTCAGTCAGTGAGCACTAATACAGCTGTATGAGATGTGTCTGTCAGTCAGTGAGCACTAATACAGCTGTATTAGATGTGTCTGTCAGCCAGTGAGCACTAATACAGCTGTATGATATGTGCCTGTCAGCCAGTGAGCACTAATAAAGCTGTATGAGATGTGTCTGTCAGCCAGTGAGCACTAATACAGCTGTATGAGATGTGTCTGTCAGTCAGTGAGCACTAATACAGCTGTATGAGATGTGTCTGTCAGTCAGTGAGCGCTAATACAGCTGTATGAGATGTGTCTGTCAGTCAGTGAGCACTAATACAGCTGTATGAGATGTGTCTGTCAGCCAGTGAGCACTAATACAGCTGTATGAGATGTGCCTGTCAGCCAGTGAGCACTAATACAGCTGTATGAGATGTGTCTGTCAGCCAGTGAGCACTAATACAGCTGTATGAGATGTGTCTGTCAGTCAGTGAGCACTAATACAGCTGTATGAGATGAGTCTATCAGCCAGTGAGCACTAATACAGCTGTATGAGATGTGTCTGTCAGTCAGTGAGCACTAATACAGCTGTAGGAGATGTGCCTGTCAGCCAGTGAGCACTAATACAGCTGTATGAGATGTGCCTGTCAGCCAGTGAGCACTAATACAGCTGTATGAGGTGTGTTTGTCAGTCAGTGAGCACTAATACAGCTGTATGAGATGTGTCTGTCAGCCAGTGAGCACTAATACAGCTGTATGATATGTGCCTGTCAGCCAGTGAGCACTAATAAAGCTGTATGAGATGTGTCTGTCAGCCAGTGAGCACTAATACAGCTGTATGAGATGTACCTGTCAGCCAGTGAGTACTAATACAGCTGTATGAGATGTGTCTGTCAGTCAGTGAGCACTAATACAGCTGTATGAGATGTGTCTGTCAGTCAGTGAGCACTAATACAGCTGTATGAGATGTGTCTGTCAGTCAGTGAGCACTAATACAGCTGTATGAGATGTACCTGTCAGTCAGTGAGCGCTAATACAGCTGTATGAGATGTGCCTGTCAGTCAGTGAGCACTAATACAGCTGTATGAGATGTGTCTGTCAGCCAGTGAGTACTAATACAGCTGTATGAGGTGTGCCTGTCAGCCAGTGAGCACTAATACAGCTGTATGATATGTGTCTGTCAGTCAGTGAGCGCTAATACAGCTGTATGAGATGTGTCTGTGTCAGCCACTGAGCACTAATACAGCTGTATGAAGTGTGTCTGTCAGCCAGTGAGCACTAATACAGCTGTATGAGATGTGTCTGTCAGTCAGTGAGCGCTAATACAGCTGTATGAGATGTGTCTGTGTCAGCCAGTGAGCACTAATACAGCTGTATGAGGTGTGTCTGTAAGTCAGTGAGCACTAATACAGCTGTATGAGATGTGTCTGTAAGTCAGTGAGCACTAATACAGCTGTATGAGATGTGTCTGTCAGACAGTGAGCACTAATACAGCTGTATGAGATGTGCCTGTCAGCCAGTGAGCACTAATACAGCTGTATGAGGTGTGTCTGTCAGCCAGTGAGCACTAATACAGCTGTATGAGGTGTGTCTGTCAGCCAGTGAGCACTAATACAGCTGTATGAGATGTGTCTGTCAGTCAGTGAGCACTAATACAGCTGTATTAGATGTGTCTGTCAGCCAGTGAGCACTAATACAGCTGTATGAGATGTGTCTGTCAGTTAGTGAGCACTAATACAGCTGTATGAGTTGTGTCTGTCAGCCAGTGAGCAGTAATACAGCTGTATGAGATGTGCCTGTCAGCCAGTGAGCACTAATACAGCTGTATAAGATGTGTCTGTCAGTCAGTGAGCACTAATACAGCTGTATGAGGTGTGCATGTCAGCCAGTGAGCACTAATACAGCTGTATGAGATGTGTCTGTCAGCCAGTGAGCACTAATACAGCTGTATGAGATGTGTCTGTCAGTTAGTGAGCACTAATACAGCTGTATGAGATGTGTCTGTGTCAGCCAGTGAGCACTAATACAGCTGTATGAGATGTGCCTGTCAGCCAGTGAGCACTAATACAGCTGTATGATATGTGTCTGTCAGTCAGTGAGCGCTAATACAGCTGTATGAGATGTGTCTGTGTCAGCCACTGAGCACTAATACAGCTGTATGAGGTGTGTCTGTCAGCCAGTGAGCACTAATACAGCTGTATGAGATGTGTCTGTCAGTCAGTGAGCGCTAATACAGCTGTATGAGATGTGTCTGTGTCAGCCAGTGAGCACTAATACAGCTGTATGAGGTGTGTCTGTAAGTCAGTGAGCACTAATACAGCTGTATGAGATGTGTCTGTAAGTCAGTGAGCACTAATACAGCTGTATGAGATGTGTCTGTCAGACAGTGAGCACTAATACAGCTGTATGAGATGTGCCTGTCAGCCAGTGAGCACTAATACAGCTGTATGATCTGTGTCTGTCAGCCAGTGAGCACTAATACAGCTGTATGAGGTGTGTCTGTCAGCCAGTGAGCACTAATACAGCTGTATGAGGTGTGTCTGTCAGCCAGTGAGCACTAATACAGCTGTATGAGGTGTGTCTGTCAGCCAGTGAGCACTAATACAGCTGTATGAGATGTGTCTGTCAGCCAGTGAGTACTAATACAGCTGTATGAGATGTGTCTGTCAGACAGTGAGCACTAATACAGCTGTATGAGATGTGTCTGTCAGTCAGTGAGCACTAATACAGCTGTATGAGATGTGTCTGTCAGCCAGTGAGCACTAATACAGCTGTATGAGATGTGTCTGTCAGCCAGTGAGCACTAATACAGCTGTATGAGATGTGTCTGTCAGTCAGTGAGCACTAATACAGCTGTATTAGATGTGTCTGTCAGCCAGTGAGCACTAATACAGCTGTATGAGATGTGTCTGTCAGTTAGTGAGCACTAATACAGCTGTATGAGTTGTGTCTGTCAGCCAGTGAGCAGTAATACAGCTGTATGAGATGTGCCTGTCAGCCAGTGAGCACTAATACAGCTGTATAAGATGTGTCTGTCAGTCAGTGAGCACTAATACAGCTGTATGAGGTGTGCATGTCAGCCAGTGAGCACTAATACAGCTGTATGAGATGTGTCTGTCAGCCAGTGAGCACTAATACAGCTGTATGAGATGTGTCTGTCAGTTAGTGAGCACTAATACAGCTGTATGAGATGTGTCTGTGTCAGCCAGTGAGCACTAATACAGCTGTATGAGATGTGCCTGTCAGCCAGTGAGCACTAATACAGCTGTATGAGATGTGCCTGTCAGTCAGTGAGCACTAATACAGCTGTATGAGGTGTGTCTGTCAGTCAGTGAGCACTAATACAGCTGTATGAGATGTGCCTGTCAGTCAGTGAGCGCTAATACAGCTGTATGAGATGTGCCTGTCAGTCAGTGAGCACAAATACAGCTGTATGAGATGTGCCTGTCAGTCGGTGAGCACTAATACAGCTGTATGAGATGTGCCTGTCAGTCAGTGAGCACTAATACAGCTGTATGAGGTGTGCCTGTCAGTCAGTGAGCGCTAATACAGCTGTATGAGGTGTGCCTGTCAGCCAGTGAGCACTAATACAGCTGTATGAGATGTGCCTGTCAGTCAGTGAGCACTAATACAGCTGTATGAGATGTGCCTGTCAGTCAGTGAGCACTAATACAGCTGTATGAGATGTGCCTGTCAGTCAGTGAGCACTAATACAGCTGTATGAGGTGTGCCTGTCAGCCAGTGAGCGCTAATACAGCTGTATGAGGTGTGCCTGTCAGTCAGTGAGCACTAATACAGCTGTATGAGGTGTGCCTGTCAGCCAGTAAGCGCTAATACAGCTGTATAAGATGTGCCTGTCAGCCAGTGAGCATTAATACAGCTGTATGAGATGTGTCTGTCAGTCAGTGAGCGCTAATACAGCTGTATGAGATGTGTCTGTGTCAGCCAGTGAGCACTAATACAGCTGTATGAGGTGTGTCTGTAAGTCAGTGAGCACTAATACAGCTGTATGAGATGTGTCTGTAAGTCAGTGAGCACTAATACAGCTGTATTAGATGTGTCTGTCAGCCAGTGAGCACTAATACAGCTGTATGAGATGTGTCTGTCAGTTAGTGAGCACTATACAGCTGTATGAGGTGTGTCTGTCAGTCAGTGAGCACTAATACAGCTGTATGAGATGTGCCTGTCAGCCAGTGAGCACCAATACAGCTGTATGAGGTGTGTCTGTCAGCCAGTGAGCACTAATACAGCTGTATGAGATGTGTCTGTCAGTCAGTGAGCACTAATACAGCTGTATTAGATGTGTCTGTCAGCCAGTGAGCACTAATACAGCTGTATGAGATGTGTCTGTCAGTTAGTGAGCACTAATACAGCTGTATGAGTTGTGTCTGTCAGCTAGTCAGCACTAATACAGCTTTATAAGATGTGTCTGTCAGTCAGTGAGCACTAATACAGCTGTATGAGGTGTGCCTGTCAGCCAGTGAGCACTAATACAGCTGTATGAGATGTGTCTGTCAGCCAGTGAGCACTAATACAGCTGTATGAGATGTGTCTGTCAGTTAGTGAGCACTAATACAGCTGTATGAGATGTGTCTGTGTCAGCCAGTGAGCACTAATACAGCTGTATGAGATGTGCCTGTCAGCCAGTGAGCACTAATACAGCTGTATGAGATGTGCCTGTCAGTCAGTGAGCACTAATACAGCTGTATGAGGTGTGTCTGTCAGTCAGTGAGCACTAATACAGCTCTATGAGATGTGCCTGTCAGTCAGTGAGCGCTAATACAGCTGTATGAGATGTGCCTGTCAGTCAGTGAGCACTAATACAGCTGTATGAGGTGTGCCTGTCAGTCAGTGAGCGCTAATACAGCTGTATGAGGTGTGCCTGTCAGCCAGTGAGCACTAATACAGCTGTATGAGATGTGCCTGTCAGTCAGTGAGCACTAATACAGCTGTATGAGATGTGCCTGTCAGTCAGTGAGCACTAATACAGCTGTATGAGGTGTGCCTGTCAGCCAGTGAGCACTAATACAGCTGTATGAGATGTGTCTGTCAGTCAGTGAGCACTAATACAGCTGTATGAGATGTGCCTGTCAGCCAGTGAGCACTAATACAGCTGTATGAGGTGTGCCTGTCAGCCAGTGAGCAGTAATAGAGCTGTATGAGATGTGTCTGTCAGCCAGTGAGCAATAATACAGCTGTATGAGGTGTGTCTGTCAGCCAGATAGCATTAATACAGCTGTATGAGGTGTGCCTGTCAGCCAGATAGCATTAATACAGCTGTATGAGATGTGCCTGTCAGCCAGTGAGCACTAATACAGCTGTATGAGATGTGCCTGTCAGCCAGTGAGCACTAATACGGCTGTATGAGATGTGTCTGTCAGTCAGTGAGCACTAATACAGCTGTATGAGATGTGTCTGTCAGTCAGTGAGCACTAATACAGCTGTATGAGGTGTGTCTGTCAGCCAGTGAGCACTAATACAGCTGTATGAGATGTGTCTGTCAGCCAGTGAGCACTAATACAGCTGTATGAGATGTGCCTGTCAGTCAGTGAGCACTAATACAGCTGTATTAGATGTGTCTGTCAGCCAGTGAGCACTAATACAGCTGTATGAGATGTGTCTGTCAGTTAGTGAGCACTAATACAGCTGTATGAGATGTGTCTGTGTCAGCCAGTGAGCACTAATACAGCTGTATGAGATGTGCCTGTCAGCCAGTGAGCACTAATACAGCTGTATGAGATGTGCCTGTCAGTCAGTGAGCACTAATACAGCTGTGTGGCAAACCTAGCCACTTCTGGACTATAATGTAAGAAAGGTTGTCTATAGGCTGTATTGTGTGCTAGGTAGATGTGACAGACCCTTCTGGCAGTACTGAAGGAGTTAAATGTGTTTAGCTTTAAGAAGACTATTCTTGAACGACAAGGTTACTAGTCTCAGCTATTGTGTACTTTCATTAAAGCTAGTGATTACCATTCCATTGTTCAATCACATCTAGAGAGACGACGCCTTAGTGATAAGAAGAGCCAAGTGTGTGTCCTGTGGTTAAGTTGTTATCAGCTTGAGCAAGGTATTCTATTGTATCATGTCAAAAGGCGTGTTCCATCCATCTAATCTACAACATTCTTTTCAACCCCCCATCTGGGAGGTCAGACCTGCATAAATACTAGGCATAGCCTTTTTAATAAAGTTCATTCTGTTTTAAACCTGAAAACTGGCTGGGTCGTGAGTTATTGACTCCCAAACTGTGTTTCGTCCGGTTATTGGGAGTATTTTAATATTGCTCTCCGCTACAATTGGTGGCAAGCGTTGGGATCAGACCTTACAGCCGAAAAGCGCAATTCGTGCAATTGTAACTGCCGAATAAGAAAAGGGAATGGCAAGCAGAATACAGTGAAAGAACCGACTACCGAAGTGAATGGAGACGGATTATTCTAAGCTAAAGAGACAAACGTTAAAGGAACTGCTAGAAGCCAGGGGAAAGATAGCCAGCAGCAAACCCAAGGCTATATTAATTGCAGAGCTGATGGAGGGAGACAGAGCTCGCAGCGCTACGCCTCCAGCAGCCATGGAGGAGACCCTATACCAGAGGGAAATGAGGACCAGGCTGGAATTTTTACCCCAACCTGTACCACGGGACATGCTATCCGTGGTAATGGCAGATGTGCAGGAGTACGTGATGGCACACAGTCCGCGGAATGCATCCTCCCGAGCAGAATCCATTTCGGAAGCACTCAGTAACCCAGTAAGACCCAAAATCCCATACCATGCCTTTAAAATGTTTTGTGAGGAGAAGGATGAGATCGATGGGTATTTACAGGATTTTGAGAGACTGTGCGAGTTACATGAGTTGGAGCAGTCCGTATGGGTGCCGGTGCTAGCAGGCAAGCTAGCCGGTAGGGCAGCGGAAGCGTATCGCGCTGTACCCAGGGAGGACAGCAAGGATTACGCTAAAGTGAAGAGCGCAATCTTGGAAAGATATGCCATTACCCCAGAGGCATACCGGCGCAAGTTTAGAGGCCTGCGCAAGCCAGAAAGAGATTCCCATGCAGAGTGGGCCCACAAGCTGGATCAAGCATCTCAGGGGTGGATACAGGCCAGCCAAGCTACCACCATGGAAGAATTGCGACAACTGATGCTGTTGGAGCAATTCTTTAACGGCTTGTCCCCAGAAGCCCAAGAATGGGTGAGAGATCGAAAACCCCTCACGTTAACCGAAGCAGCCAGATTAGCAGACCAGCATTTTGACGCCAGGAGGCACCATGGACTACTACCTAAGACGTACACTCGACCCACAGGACAGCCCAGTCCTCTACAGTCTAACAACCCCACAGCGGCACCGTTTCGTCCAGCCCCAGGGAATCCACCACCCCCCTCACGATACAATGGACGGGCGAATATACAATGCCACACCTGCAAGCAGTGGGGACATATGGCACGTGAGTGCACCCAAAATCGGAGCAGACAAGCTTGGAACCAGGTCAGACAGAACCTGGCCCCAAGGGCGGCTGCTCACCATTACCAAACGGAGCCAGCCGCTCATGAGGGGTTGAGCACCCCAGCCGGGGAACCCCTGGGAATTCTGCATGAGGTGATGTCGGTCCGAGCCACCGATAACCGGCAACATCACCGTCAGCTGGTGACCGTGGAGGGGAAGGAGGTCCAGGGACTTCGGGATTCGGGAGCTACTTTAACCCTGATAGCTCCCCATTTGGTGCCAGATACAGCACACACGGGCGGATCCGTGGCAGTACGAGTGGCAGGGGGAGCAGTATACCGATTGCCCACTGCTAAGATTCATTTGGATTGGGGTGCAGGGGAGGGCATGGTAGAAGTGGGCTTAATGCAAAACCTACCAGCGGATGTTGTACTGGGGAATGACCTGGGTCAGATGACCTCTGCTTTTGTACCTCAGGCTCCACATCAGGAGGTCCACCCAGTAACCACCCGGCAGCAGGCACGCACTACGGCCCCACCAGCTCACCACGAGGCTCAGGTAAGAGACCATGACACCCCCTTGACACATATGACTTGGGATACCCCCACCCAATTTGAGGCGGAGGTGAAAGCTGACCCCACGCTGCAGGCATACCGGGATAAAGGGAACACCGATCAGGCTGGGTTAGAAGGGGAACGGTACGTCTGGGAGAAAGGGTTATTGTACCGCATAGCCGAACGGGGGGTAGGCAGCGCAGTCACCGTGACCACTAAGCAACTGGTAGTACCCCAGAAGTATAGGCAGGAACTGCTCAGGATAGCTCATGACATTCCCCTGTCAGGCCACCTGGGAATGACTCGCACCCGCTACAGATTGACCCACGCCTTTTTCTGGCCTGGGATCTCTAAAGATGTACGGCAATATTGCACCTCCTGTGACGTGTGCCAACGAGTAGGCAAACGAGGTGACCGCCCTAAGGCTAAATTATGCCCGTTACCCATTATTGAGGAACCCTTTAGCAGGGTAGCAGTAGATATCGTAGGGCCTCTACCCAAGCCCAGTCCCTCCGGGAAGAGGTACATTTTAACCGTAGTGGACTATGCCACTAGGTACCCCGAGGCCATTGCGCTCTCCAACATCCATGCAGAGACGGTAGCTGAAGCCTTAATAAAAATATTTTCCCGGGTAGGGTTCCCCCAGGAGATAATATCAGATAGGGGAACCCAGTTTACCGCAGAGGTGACCCAACAACTTTGGAGGGTATGTGGTGTTAGACCCATAATTAACTCAGCCTACCATCCCCAGTCCAATGGGTTATGTGAGAGATTTAATGGGACTTTAAAACAGATGCTCCGTACATTTGGCGAGACTCATAAGGACTGGGAGCGCTACCTACCCCATCTGCTTTTCGCATATAGGGAGGTACCCCAAGAGTCGACAGGTTTTTCCCCCTTCGAATTGCTATTTGGGAGAAGGGTGCGGGGGCCATTAAACCTCATTAGGGAGCATTGGGAGCGAGAGAGTAGCCCCGATGGTAAACCCATTGTATCTTACGTGCTGGAGTTCAGGGACCGACTGGAGGCATTAACCCAGGCTGTACGTACCAACCTCCAGGCGGCTCAACAACGCCAGCGCCGCTGGTACGATAGGGGAGCCAGGGATCGCAGCTTTCAAGTGGGGCAGAAAGTTTTAATTTTAAAACCTGTACGCACCGACAAGCTGCAGGCCGTCTGGCAAGGCCCATACCAGGTCGTAGAGCAGCGATGCGACACTACCTATGTGATTGGCCCCTGCTCAGGGGTAGGGAAGCGACGCATGCTTCATGTGAACATGCTCAAACCCTACCATGAGAGGATGGAGGACGTGGCGGCAAAATGCGCCTCGGCCTCTGAGGATCAGGAGAATCTGCCTCTCCCTGACCTATTAGAATCAGAGGACCAGATAGAGCCCTCCAGGGGCGTTCAGCTGGGGGAGCGGCTAAGCCCTTCGGAGCGTGCCCAGGTACAGGAGTTGATAGTAGCTAAAGGGGCTATCTTCTCCCACTTACCTGGGTACACCCCGCTGGCCACTCACCGAGTTGAAACCCCGGGGCAGCTACCTATGCGGCAGACCCCGTATCGTGTCCCTGAAGCAGTCAAGGCACACATGAAGGCAGAAATTGACGAGATGTTGCAACTAGGGGTTATCGAACCTTCCGACAGCCCCTGGGCATCCCCGGTAGTGTTGGTACCCAAGAAAGACGGCACCACACGCTTCTGTGTTGACTACCGGAGGCTAAATGACAAAACGGTGTCTGATGCCTATCCGATGCCCCGGATAGACGAGTTGCTGGATAAAATGGCTAGGGGACAGTATCTTACGACCATAGACTTATGCAAGGGATACTGGCAAATCCCGCTAGCCGATGACGCCGTCCCCAAGTCAGCGTTTGTCACCCCGTTTGGCCTATACCAATTTCGGGTCATGCCTTTCGGGATGAAGAACGCTCCGGCGACCTTTCAAAGGATGGTAGATCGGCTACTGGACGGGTTCCAGGAGTATGCCTGCGCATACCTGGACGATATTGCCATATATAGCCAGAACTGGGCAGAACACCTACAGCATATAGGAGCAGTTATTGACCGTATAGGGGAGGCAGGGCTGACCCTGAAACCTAGTAAATGCTATATCGGGATGGCAGAAGTGCAGTATTTAGGCCACCGGGTGGGGAGCGGGCACCAGAAACCCGAACCGGCCAAAATTGAAGCTGTTGCTAAGTGGCCCACCCCTAGGACCAAGACCCAAGTACTGGCATTTTTAGGCACGGCGGGGTACTACAGAAAGTTCGTGCCCAATTATAGTGCCCTAGCCAAACCCCTGACTGACTTGACACGTAAGAACCTTCCCCGACAAGTTACTTGGTCCCCAGAGTGTGAGCAGGCATTCCAACAACTAAAGACGGCTCTAACTAATGCGCCTGTACTTGCTGCACCCGATCCAACTAAAAGATTTCTTGTTCACACAGACGCTTCGATGTTTGGAGTGGGGGCAGTGCTGAGCCAAGTTGGAGCAGATGGCGGAGAACACCCCGTAGCTTACTTGAGCCGAAAGTTGTTGCCCCGTGAAGTAAGCTACGCCGCCATCGAAAAAGAATGCCTGGCCGTGGTGTGGGCCCTCAAAAAGTTGCAGCCGTACCTGTATGGACAACCTTTTTCCTTACTCACAGATCACAACCCGTTGGTGTGGCTGAACCGTGTGGCCGGGGACAATGCCAGGCTGCTGCGCTGGAGTTTGGCGCTGCAGCCCTTCGACTTTACCATCCATTACCGCCCAGGGAAACAAAACGGTAACGCCGACGGGTTGTCCAGACAAACTGAACTTGAAAAGTGATCTGTGAGTGCTTCCCCGGACATCCCCAAGCCGATCCGTTGGGATCAGACTGTGTATGCCGGCTTGGTTCTGGGGGAGCATTGTGGCAAACCTAGCCACTTCTGGACTATAATGTAAGAAAGGTTGTCTATAGGCTGTATTGTGTGCTAGGTAGATGTGACAGACCCTTCTGACAGTACTGAAGGAGTTAAATGTGTTTAGCTTTAAGAAGACTATTCTTGAACGACAAGGTTACTAGTCTCAGCTATTGTGTACTTTCATTAAAGCTAGTGATTACCATTCCATTGTTCAATCACATCTAGAGAGACGACGCCTTAGTGATAAGAAGAGCCAAGTGTGTGTCCTGTGGTTAAGTTGTTATCAGCTTGAGCAAGGTATTCTATTGTATCATGTCAAAAGGCGTGTTCCATCCATCTAATCTACAACATTCTTTTCAACCCCCCATCTGGGAGGTCAGACCTGCATAAATACTAGGCATAGCCTTTTTAATAAAGTTCATTCTGTTTTAAACCTGAAAACTGGCTGGGTCGTGAGTTATTGACTCCCAAACTGTGTTTCGTCCGGTTATTGGGAGTATTTTAATATTGCTCTCCGCTACAGATGTGTCTGTCAGTCAGTGAGCACTAATACAGCTGTATGAGATGTGTCTGTCAGTCAGTGAGCACTAATACAGCTGTATGAGATGTGTCTGTCAGCCAGTGAGCACTAATACAGCTGTATGAGATGTGTCTGTCAGTCAGTGAGCACTAATACAGCTGTATGAGATGTGCCTGTCAGCCAGTGAGCACTAATACAGCTGTATGTGATGTGCCTGTCAGCCAATGAGCCCTAATACAGCTGTATGAGATGTGTCTGTCAGTCAGTAAGTGAGCACTAATACAGCTGTATGAGGTGTGCCTGTCAGCCAATGAGCACTAATACAGCTGTATGAGATGAGTCTATCAGCCAGTGAGCACTAATACAGCTGTATGAGATGTGTATGTCAGTCAGTGAGCACTAATACAGCTGTATGAGGTGTGTCTGTCAGTCAGTGAGCACTAATAAAGCTGTATGAGATGTGCCTGTCAGCCAATGAGCACTAATACAGCTGTATGAGATGTGTCTGTCAGCCAATGAGCACTAATACAGCTGTATAAGATGTGTCTATCAGCCAGTGAGCACTAATACAGCTGTATGAGATGAGTCTGTCAGCCAGTGAGCACTAATACAGCTGTATGAGATGTGTCTGTCAGTCAGTGAGCACTAGTACAGCTGTATGAGGTGTGTCTGTCAGCCAGTGAACACTAATACAGCTGTATGAGATGTGCCTGTCAGTTAGTGAGCACTAATACAGCTGTATGAGATGTGTCTGTCAGCCAGTGAGCACTAATACAGCTGTATGAGGTGTGTCTGTCAGCCAGTGAGCACTAATACAGCTGTATGAGATGTGCCTGTCAGTTAGTGAGCACTAATACAGCTGTATGAGATGTGTCTGTCAGTCAGTGAGCACTAATACAGCTGTATGAGATGAGTCTGTCAGCCAGTGAGCACTAATACAGCTGTATGAGATGTGTCTGTCAGCTAATGAGCACTAATACAGCTGTATAAGATGTGTCTGTCAGTCAGTGAGCACTAATACAGCTGTATGAGGTGTGCCTCTCAGTAAGTGAGCACTAATACAGCTGTATGAGGTGTGCCTGTCAGACAGTGAGCACTAATACAGCTGTATGAGATGTGCCTGTCAGCCAGTGAGCACTAATACAGCTGTATGAGATGTGTCTGTCAGCCAATGAGCACTAATACAGCTGTATGAGATGTGTCTGTCAGTCAGTGAGCACTAATAAAGCTGTATGAGATGTGCCTGTCAGTCAGTGAGCACTAATACAGCTGTATGAGATGTGCCTGTCAGCCAGTGAGCACTAATACAGCTGTATGAGATGTGCCTGTCATCCAGTGAGCACTAATACAGCTGTATGAGATGTGTCTGTCAGTCAGTGAGCGCTAATACAGCTGTATGAGATGTGCCTGTCAGTCAGTGAGCACTAATACAGCTGTATGAGATGTGCCTGTCAGTCAGTGAGCACTAATACAGCTGTATGAGGTGTGCCTGTCAGTTAGTGAGCACTAATACAGCTGTATGAGATGTGTCTGTCAGCCAATGAGCACTAATACAGCTGTATAAGATGTGTCTGTAAGTCAGTGAGCACTAATACAGCTGTATGAGGTGTGCCTCTCAGTAAGTGAGCACTAATACAGCTGTATGAGATGTGTCTGTCAGTCAGTGAGCACTAGTACAGCTGTATGAGATGTGTCTGTCAGTCAGAGATGTGTCTGTCAGTCAGTGAGCACTAATACAGCTGTATGAGGTGTGCCTGTCAGTCAGTGAGCACTTATACAGCTGTATGAGATGTGCCTGTCAGTTAGTGAGCACTAATACAGCTGTATGAGATGTGTCTGTCAGCCAATGAGCACTAATACAGCTGTATAAGATATGTCTGTCAGTCAGTGAGCACTAATACAGCTGTATGAGATGTGCCTGTCAGCTAGTGAGCACTAATACAGCTGTATGAGATGTGTCTGTCAGTCAGTGAGCACTAATACAGCTGTATGAGGTGTGTCTGTCAGTCAGTGAGCACTAATACAGCTGTATGAGGTGTGCCTGTCAGCCATTGAGCACTAATACAGCTGTATACGATGTGTCTGTCAGTCAGTGAGCACTAATAAAGCTGTATGAGGGGTGCCTGTCAGCCAGTGAGCACTAATACAGCTGTATGAGGAGTGCCTGTCAGACTGTGAGCACTAATACAGCTGTATGAGGGGTGCCTGTCAGCCAGTGAGCACTAATACAGCTGTATGAGGCGTGCCTGTCAGTCAATGAGCACTAATACAGCTGTATAAGATGTGCCTGTCAGCCAGTGAGCACTAATACAGCTGTATGAGGGGTGCCTGTCAGACTATGAGCACTAATACAGCTGTATGAGGGGTGCCTGTCAGTCAATGAGCACTAATACAGCTGTATAAGATGTGTCTGTCAGTCAGTGAGCAGTAATACAGCTGTGTAAGGTGTGCCTGGCCATCAGTGAGCACTAATACAGCTGTATGAGGTGTGTCTGGCAGTCAGTGAGCACTAATACAGCTGTATGAGGTGTGCCTGTCAGTCAGTGATCGGTAATACAGCTGTATGAGATGTGCCTGTCAGCCAGTGAGCACTAATACAGCTGTATGAGGTGTGTTTGTCAGCCAGTGAGCACCAATACAGCTGTATGAGATGTGCCTGTCAGCCAGTGAGCACTAATACAGCTGTATGAGGTGTGTTTGTCAGCCAGTGAGCACCAATACAGCTGTATGAGATGTGTCTGTCAGTCAGTGAGCACCAATACAGCTGTATGAGATGTGCCTGTCAGTCAGTGAGCACCAATACAGCTGTATGAGATGTGCCTGTCAGCCAGTGAGCACTAATACAGCTGTATGCAGTGGAGGCTCCTCTATAGGAGCACGATCGCACGTGAACACCCAAAGAGAGAGGGGGAAGAGGGGGGAAAAAATAACATTTTTGGCTGAATAAATATAAATTTTGCAATAGCTCCCTATTGGAAAAATTATATTTATTCAGCTAACTTATTCAGCTAAAAAGGGTTCCAGGCTAATTTAGAAAAAAAAAATGCTGTTGTTACTGTTCTATCTATCGCATCGCACGTGCGATAGGTAGAAGTATAGGCTACAAGATCTTAGCACTTATTTTTAAGTGACTGCAGCGCCGCCTCCCTACCCAGCCCTATAGCTTCTTAATCGCACAGTTCTGACTGTGCTCCTAGTGCATTGAGACAGTGTGATGACGGTGTGCGGAAGGAGGAGCCTGGCCAGCGTGAGCAGTGCACACAAGCCTTTTGAAAAGGCACAGAGCGGCAGATGAAAATAATGGTGGCAGTCTGGGAGAGAGCTTTCACAGTAAGTACTGTATAACACTGTTATACGTATTACTATATTGATTTTAACGGTCACACACAGGAGATCATGGCTCAAAATGGTGAAGGGGGAGAGAGGAGGATCAGAGCTGAACCTGTTTTCAGCAAAATTTTTACATCAAAGCCCTCATCTCGCCATGTGCTTGAGTCTCTGCAAGATTAATCTTGCTGCCCGGTTCAGCTGTACTCTGCACTCCCCCTTCATAGCTTACTTCGTCTTGAGCAAGTTGTGAAGGGGGAGGTTATAGTAGAGCTGAACCGGAGAGCAAGCAAGATTAATGGTGCAGAGTGTGAAGAGAACGGGTAAGAGGCAGACTGAGGGACGCAATACAGGTCAGATAGCAAGGAAGCAGGGTGAAAGGTGACCACAATAAATGACTTTTATTTATTGTTAAATGAGTCCTGTTCCAACTAGGTCCTGTAGCAGGTTGTATATATATTTGGCAGTATGGATGGGGGCAATACCCAATAGCATCAATATGATAATGATGGGCAAATAACAACATTATTTTTAATATACACTAATGGCTGCTTAGTTGTTTTTTTACTGTGTGAGTTATCTCAGGCTGCATATCCTCTTGACAGGCAGCTCTCTGCAGGCAAAACATTCAAGGGGTGGGGGGGTGGGGGGTTAGAGCCCTTTCTGGCTGCCTTGTTTAACTATTTATGATCAGGAACAAAATTGTTTCAATTTAAGTACATTTAATTTGAGCAGAACTGCAGAAGCAAAACCATTTCCCTATGGAAGCACTATCTGACTCATGTTTGGCAATGAGTTTCATGTTTGGCAATATGTTTCATAATGGGGTTATAAAAAGTGTTTCAGGATATACCTTTTTTATAATTTTTGCAGCTTTTATTTAAATTGGCTCTATGCACTCTGCTTCACAAAGGGAAGCAGGCATAATGCATTGTGACACAAGGCATGTGTGAATGAATTGAGAGCATAAATCTGTAGATTTATAAGGTACATGTAATTGTATGAAATGGGTAGTAAATAATACATATTTCTCCCTCCCTTATTACAATATATATATATATATATATATATATATATATATATATATATATATATATATATAAAGCGATTCATGGGCGGAGCCATCTGAGGGAGGGGTGGGGCTTTATTTCATGGTGTGTGGTCTAGTGTGCCCCCCCAACTTCAAACTTCACCAGCCGCCACTGGCTGTATGAGATGTGCCTGTCAGCCAGTGAGCACTAATACAGCTGTATGAGGTGTGCCTGTCAGCCAGTGAGCACAAATACAGCATCCAAAAAAAAGAACCGTATTTGTAATTAAAGATTTGTATTATAAAAAATTGTATTTCCAAAAAAATAAATAATTGTATTTGAAAATTTAGATTTGTATTTGTATTTCACAATTTAGTTACAATGATAAAGAATCACACACACTTGCCTTTTTTAACAGCAATCTTATTCCATATACCCAGCGGGCACTACTGGTTTCTCAGCAGGCACAGAATACTGTACTGTTGGTGAGACTGTCATTGGATACCAGATAGGTACAGCTTTAGGAACAAGGTGAGCATACACCGGTATAAGGTTATTCTGCTTGGCTTTCTGGAACCAGGTGGGCATACAAAGGTGCAAGGTAAGTATGTTTGGTCTCTGGAGCAAGGTGAGCATACACAGGTATCAGGCAAGTACGCATGGTGTCTGGAGCAAGGGGAGCATACACAGTTACAAGGCAAGTATGCTTGGTCTCTGAAGCAAGGGGACCATATGCAGGTGCAAGGTAAGTATGCTTAATCTCAGGAAAAGGTGAGCATACACAGGTATCAGGTAAGTATGCTTTAGTCTCAGGAGCAAGGTAAGCATACACAGATATCAGGTAAATATGCTTTGGTCTCAGGAGCAATATGAGAATACACAGGTATCAGGTTAATATGCTTTGGTCTGAGGAGCAAGGGGAGCATACACAGGTATCAGGTAAGTATGCCTTGGTCCCAGGAGCAAGGTGAGCATACACAGGTATCAGGTAAGTATGCTTTGGTCTTAGGAGCAATATGAGCATACACAGGTATTAGGTAAGTATGCTTTGGTCTCAGGAGCAAGGTGAACAAGGTAGGTAAGGAAATAACTCAGCCCAGAGTAATGGGCTGAGTGAGCTTTATAGGAACTTCCACACCAAAGTTCTCCAGGTAGGATTTCCTATTATTTGGATGTGGCCCCTTTAAATCTATGCAGCACGTGGCCGCATGCACCTACAGAGTTGCAGCCGCAGCTGAAGAAAGTTTTCAGTCTTGTCCCCCTTTCACATGGGACTACGAAATGGAAGGCAGCACTCTCGGCCACCGAGACCAGACCGACCTGGTAAGCTATCTCACAAAGTGAATGCTTATGCTAGGGTGTAAGGAGTAGAAATTCCCCATTTTTCCTCCCTGCACACCTGTGTTCAAAACATAAAACAGCTTTTTTACACTTTCAGGTATTTAACAAATCAGTGCTGCTGAGGAATTTAATTCTCCACCAATAAAACAAAGGTTCAATTAACATCAGTTTGAAGCTCCCATCAGGAAATGTGCATAAGCAGGAAGTACACAACTAATACTGCTATATACAGCTGTTTCATTTTAAAAAGCCTTAATTTTTTTTCAAGGCAAAATATACTGTAGATGTTTAAATGCTGTTCTTCTATATCAATGAGAGAAACTATCTGAACACAATATTTCTTTTACCTTTCATAATCTTTCATGCAGAAATTGTTTTTAAAATCTTTAGTTGTAGACCTTTCACTTGTATGATGTGAAAATTGGACTTCCAGGTCCATGTAAGTTTTTTTTCTGGTGATGACTGTATTCACGTTAATAGCTCCAAGACCCAAATATCTAAATTGTATTGAATTGTTGGCTTTTCTCTGTCGAAAAGAACATTACAGGTGAATTGTTTGGTGTGATGGACGAGACCACTTTGGCCTGTCTTCTAAAAGCAGCTCTGGCCTGTCACTCTGACAGTGCTCTCTGCAGGCTGGATCCCCGCTGAGAAGTCTCTCTCTCTCTAATATTCTTTTAGCGACAGTTCTCTTAAATTCACATTTCCATCACTCCCTCGAGGAGTGGGGGACAGACAGACCAGCACGACTCCAACTTAAGAAGGGATTATATACTTTCCTGTCGCATTTATCTCCCCCCCCCATGTTATGGTTTTTGTTAACACTTAAATTCCAACTCTTGTGTTATTCGTGTAAAATTAATGTACTTGGCATTAAATGTAGAATAGAAAAAAAAAGTGTGTTTGTATGTGTGTGTGTATATATATATATATATATATATATATATATATATATATATATATATATATATATATAAAGTACTAGTAAGCGCACTCTAATCAGCAAAAAACCTAAGAACCAGGGTGCAGAAGTAGTCAAATATTCATCCAAAAAAATCTCACTCTATGGATTTAAGCACAGCAAAGGTTTATTCAATCACTGGGGTAGATTTATCAAGTAAAATAATTCAAAATTACTGGACCTGGCTAGTCCCCTATCCGTGCCCCGATTTGTAGAGTGTGCTGTCTTCCCCTGTGGTTTCGACTAGTAGATTTATCAAGTCCCTGTAGCGAATCATGTACGCCAGACATCACTAAATGCAGACAGCATACACTGTCGGCATTTAACATTGCACAAGCATTTCTCAAGAAATGCTTGTGTAATGCCGCCCCCCTGCATATTTGCGGACAATCGGCCGCTAGCGGGGGGTGTCAATCATTCCGATTGTATCGGATCAGGATGATTGCAGTTGCCACCTAAAAGGTGGTGGACAAGTTAAGGTGCTTCTTAACTTACGTTTCAGGCGAGCTGGAAACTTTGGGCGTAGAAAGCAGCATCCGCTGCTTGTTAAATCTACCCCTTTGAATAAACATTTGCTGAGCGTAAATCCAGAGAATGTGATTTTTTGGGATGAATATAGATAGATAGAGAGATGATAAATAAAGGTAGTTTTGTGTGTGTGTATATATATATATATATATAGATACATACGGCTAGATTATGAGTTCTGCGTTAGCCTTAAAAAGCAGCGTTAAGGGGTCCTAACGCTGCTTTTTAACGTCCGCTGGTATTATGAGTATAGCAGGTACAGGTGTACCGCTCACTTTTCTTCCGTGACTTTTGGCTACTGCAAATCCCCTTACGTCAATTGCGTAAACTATCGTTTTAATGGGATTTGCCTGACGCTGGTATTACGAGTCTTGGAAGAAGTGAGCGGTACAGCCTCTACCTCCAAGATTCCTACCGCATAAAAAAGTCAGTAGTTAAGAGTTTTATGGGCTAACGCCGGAACATAAAGCTCTTAACTACAGTGCTACAAAGTACACTAACACCCATAAACTACCTATGAACCCCTAAACCGAGGCCCCCCACATCGCAAACACTATAATAAAATTATTTAACCCCTAATCTGCTGACCGGACACAGCCACCACCTACATTATAGCTATGAACCCCTAATCTGCTGACCCTAACATCGCCGACACCTATATTATATTTATTAACCCCAAATCTGCCCCCCCAATGTCGCCGCCACCTACCTACACTTATTAACCCCTAATCTGCCGACCGGGCATCGCCGCCACTATAATAAATGTATTAACCCCTAAACCGCCGCAATCCCGCCTCACAAACACTATAATAAATTGTATTAACCCCTAATCTGCCCCCCCAACGTCGCCGCCACCTACCTACAATTAATAAACCTTAATCTCCTGCCCCCAACGTCGCTGCTACTATAATAAAGTTATTAACCCTTAAGTCTAACCCTAACACCCCCCTAAATTAAATATAATTTAAATAAAACAAAATAAATTTACTATAATTAAATAAATGATTCCTATTTAAAAATAAATACTTACCTATAAAATAAACCATAAGATAGCTACAATATAACTAATAGTTACATTGTAGCTATTTTAGGATTTATATTTATTTTACAGACAACTTTGTATTTATTTTAACCAGGTACAATAGCTATTAAATAGTTAATAATTATTTAATAGCTTCCTAGTTAAAATATTTACAAAATTACCTGTAAAATAAATCCTAACCTAAGTTACAAATACACCTAACACTATACTATCAATAAATGAATTAAATAAATTAACTACAATGATCTAAACTAAAATACAATTAAACTAAACTATATTACAAAAAACAAACAAACACTAAATTACAAAAAATAAAAAAATATTACAAGAATTTTAATCTAATTACACCTAATCTAAGCCCCCTAATAAAATATAAAAGCCCCCCAAAATAATAAAATTCCCTACCCTATACTAAATTACAAAAGTAATCAGCTCTTTTACCAGCCCTTAAAAGTGCTTTTTGCGGGGCATTTCCCCAAAGTAATCAGCTCTTTTACCTGCAAAAAAAAATACAAGACCCCCCCAACATTACAACCCACCACCCACACACTCCTACTCTAAAACCCACCATATCCCCCCTTAAAAAAAAACTAACACTACCCCATTGAAGATCACCCTACCTTGAGCCGTGTTCACCCAGCCGGGCACCGATGGGCCAGAAGAGGACATACGGAGCGGCAGAAGTCTTCATCCGATCGGGGCAGAAGAGGTCTTCCATCCAGCAGAAGTCTTCATCCAAGCGGCATCTTCTATCTTCATCCATCCGGCGCGGAGCGGGTCCATCTTCAAGACATCCGACGCGGAGCATCCTCTTCTTCCCGACGACTAACGACGAATGAAGGTTCCTTTAAATGACGTCATCCAAGATTGCATCCCTTGAATTCCGTTCGGCTGATTGGATTCTATCAGCCAATCGGAATTAAGGTAGGAAAAATCCGATTGGCTGATGTAATCAGCAAATAGATTGAAGTTCAATCCGATTGGCTGATTGGATCAGCCAATAAAATTGATCTTGCATTCTATTGGCTGATCCAATCAGCCAATCGGATTGAACTTCAGTGTGCACGTGCTCAGCGTCATATTCAGAGGTTGTCTTTGGGAAATAGACATATGAGTGCTGCCAGCATTGCTGCAGAGATTGAAGGGGTGGGGGGTCAGCCTGACCATACGCCGCACACTGCATCAAATTGGTCTGCATGGCTGTCATCCCAGAAGGAGGCCTCTTCTAAAGATGATGCACAAGAAATCCCGCAAACAGTTTGCTGAAGACAAGCAGACTAAGGACATGGATTACTGGAACCATGGCCTGTGGTCCAATGAGGCCAAGATAAACTTATTTGGTTCAGATTGGGTAAAGTGTGTGTAGCGGCAACCAGGTGAGGAGTACAAAGACAAGTGTGTCTTGCCTACAGTCAAGCATGGTGGTGGGAGTGTCAAGGTCTGGGTCTGCATGAGTGCTGCCGGCACTGGGGAGCTACAGTTCATTGAGGGAACCATGAATGCCAACATGTACTGTGACATACTGAAGCAGAGCATGATCCCCTCCCTTCGGAGACTGGGCCACAGGGCAGTATTCCAACATGATAACGACCCCAAACACACCTCCAAATCAACCACTGCCTTGCTAAAGAAGCTGAAGGGTAAAGGTGATGGACTGGCCAAGCATGCCTCCAGACCTAAACCCTATTGCGTATCTGTGGGGCATCCTCAAATGGAAGGTGGGGGAGCGCAAGGTCTCTAGAATCCACCAGCTCTGTGATGTTGTCATGGAGGAGTGGAAGAGGACTCCAGTGCAACCTGTGAAGCTCTGGTGAACTCCATGCCCAAGAGGGTCAAGGTAGTGCTGGAAAATAATGGTGGCCAAACAAAATATTGACACTTTGGGCCAATTTGGACATTTCCACTTAGGGGTGTACTCACTTTTGTTTCCAACGGTTTAGACATTAATGGCTGTATGTTGAGTTATTTTGAGAGGACAGCAAATTTACACTGTTATTTACACAGGCTGTACACTCACTAATTTACATTTTAAAAAAGTGTAATTTCTTCAGTGTTGTCACATGAAAAGATATAATAAAATATTTACATAAATGTGAGGGGTGTACTCACTTTTGTGGGATACTATATATATATATATATATATATATATATATATATAAAAATATATATAGATAGATTTATGGATAGATGATAAATAAAGGTATATATATATATATATATATATATATATATATATATATATATATATATATATATATATATATATATATATATATATAGGGCTCTCAATTCCCCCTGTATTTGACTGTAAAATTTTGTGTCTTATCGTATTGTTTCTCCACTGTACTGTTATCCTTGTACCCATGGGCAGCGCTGCAGAATCTAGGGTTGCCAGCTGTCCTTCAAAAAAATACTGGACAGCCAAAATGATAAGGGGAGGGGGTCGAAGCGTGGTAGGGTCTTGTTGTATAGAAAAATGCACACACATATTTTTTAGATTTATGTTTATTATAAATATACATATATATTAACACGTATTATGGTCATTAACATGTAACAACAAAAAACAGTTTGTTAAACAGTTAGGAGGAACACTGTCATAGTGGTCTATTAACAACTTAGTGTCAAAGATAATTCTTGAAGGCAGGCTGTGATGATAAGTTACAAGACCGATAAACATTTAACCTTCACTAGCTGATATATTTAGTACATTTACACAGTCCAAAATCCTTCCTGCAAGTAAAAAAAAAACATACTAACAGCTTTACCTTTTACTATGGGGAAGATCCTTGCTATACTTATATATTTCTTTAAAGTGACAAACAGCCTATTAACTTAAAGTTATAGTAACAACAATAGTGAGAAGAGGCCTATGTAAATAGGTACTAACATCAAACAAAATCCTATTATAAATATAGCAACTGCATTTGGTTATTACTGAACTTTGCTACACTTGAAGATGTTCTTAAAGAGACAGACACACCATTAAATTAACATTCATAGTGAGAACAGACCTATGTGAATGAGTATTAGTATCAACAAGAATTCTTTAATAATTATACCAACAACATTTGTGTTGTTACAGATATGTAGCCATTTCATCATTTTCCAACAGAGAATTTGTATTTACTGTTGAATTGTGCAGCTTTTATAATATTTTTATTTTTTAGAAACAGTTCTTTTACTTCAGAACAGTTGTAAGGAATGTTAAAGAAGATGCAAAGTTCACTTCTCACTGATTCCACGTACAGTCTGTTTCGTTCATCTGACCACACATTGTTCATGACACTGAAAATTCTTTCCACGCCAGAATTTGAGACCGGAATTGATGCACAATACTGAAATAACTTTAGTAAACTTGGGGCAGATTCTTGACTAATGAAATGTTTCCATTTGTCTAGGGATGTTGTACCCTGCAGAGAAGTAAACACTTCAGCCAATGCACTCACTTCTTCAAACAGTGAATTACGAGGAAGCTCTTTTTTCCAAGGTGACAAGAGCCAAATTTCTGTTATTTCTTCCAAAGATGGAGACTTCTTCTGATTTTCAAGATTCAAAACATTTAAAGCCTGGTACAGTGGATTGTCAAAAGGATACCATTTCTCAAGATAACGAAGCGCTCTTATGTAAACAGCTATTGCTACTTCTTGAAAGGTTTCAACTGAATGTACTGGTAAATATTTTTTACGTAAAGCAAATGTAACCTTCATTCCAAAAAATTTATCATCACTTTTTTTTTTTTTAAGGAATTTCGAAATCTTTCCATAATAAATTGAAGATCACAGGAAAGTGTTGATCTGTTTTCTAATTTGAGCAGTATATTTTGAAATAAAGACATAAAAAAGTGAGTAAAATAAAGATAGAGCTCTGATATGGTTGGTTGTTCATCACTTGCCATTTCATCCTTCTGATCTGAAATAATTTTCCATATTGCCTTATGGCAGTCATCACATCCAAGGGAGAGGAAATAAGCTTTCAATGGGCGCCAGTTCTGTAACAACCTCTCAACTGCATTAAACAAGCTAAGCCAGCGAGTTGGAACATGTCTGACAACTTCATGGAACTCTGCTTCACAAAATTCAAAAAAACCTCTCAACTCTTTGCGTTTCTTAGCTGAGTTAGAAAATTCTGCAAAAACCTTTAAAACAACATTTTCAATGTCAAAGGACAAAACTTTTAAAGCATTCTTTGCACAGTTATGCATAATATGGTTATTGCAGTGAGCTGCAATAATATTTTCATTATCATTTATTAATTTTTGGTGAACAGAATTGTTAACACCATAGTTTACTGAAGCATTATCTGCTCCGTATGCTGTAACATTATTCATTAATAATCCTTTCTCATTGATCACACGACAAAGATGATCTTTAATAGACATGTGCGGTTCGTTTCGGATTAATTCGGAAATTCGGTAAATTCGGTAAATTCGGAGATTCGGATCGATTCGGATTTCCGAATTAAAATACTTCCGAATCTACCGAATGAATCCGAAATAGCTGCCGTATCTCCGAATAAATCTGAATTAGCTCGTTAAGATTCGGCATTTCCCCATAGGAAACAATGGGAGTTTCGGCTGAAAAAAAACTAACACCGCAGCCCCATTGTTTCCTATGGGGAAACACTAAGTCTGCACCTAACACCCTAACATGTACCCCGAGTCTCTAAACACCCCTAATCTAACACTTATTAACCCCTAATCTGCCGCCCCCGCTATCGCTGACACCTGCATTATTTTATTAACCCCTAATTTGCCGACCGAATATCGCCGCCACCTACATTATAGCTATTAACCCCTAATCTGCTGTCCCTAACACCGCCGACCCCTACATTATAGTTATTAACCCCTAATCTGCCTCCCCCAACGTCGCCGCAATCTAACTACAAGTATTAACCCCTAATCTGCCGACCCGATATCGCCGCCGCCTACATTATAGCTATTAACCCCTAATCTGGTGTCCCTAACACCGCCGACCCCTACATTATAGTTATTAACCCCTAATCTGCCTCCCCCAACGTCACCGCAATCTAACTATAAGTATTAACCCCTAATCTGCCGACCCGATATCGCCGCCTACATTATAGCTATTAACCCCTAATCTGCTGTCCCTAACACCGCCGACCCCTACATTATAGTTATTAACCCCTAATCTGCCTCCCCCAACGTCGCCGCAATCTAACTACAAGTATTAACCCCTAATCTGCCGACCCGATATCGCCGCCACCTACATTATAGCTATTAACCCCTAATCTGCTGTCCCTAACACCGCCGACCCCTACATTATAGTTATTAACCCCTAATCTGCCTCCCCCCAACGTCGCCGCAATCTAACTACAAGTATTAACCCCTAATCTGCCGACCGCAAATCGCCGCCACTATAATAAATGTATTAACCCCTAAACCGCCGCACTCCCGCCTCGCAAACACTATAATACATTTTATTAACCCCTAATCTGCCCTCCCTAACATCGCCGCCACCTACCTACAATTATTAACCCCTAATCTCCCGCCCCCATCGTCGCCGCTACTATAATAAGGTTATTAACCCCTAAACCTAAGTCTAACCCTAACCCTAACACCCCCTAACTTAAATATAATTTAAATAAAACGAAATAAGTTTACTATAGTTAAATAAATTAATCCTATTTAAAACTAAAGACTTACCTGTAAAATAAACCCTAATATAGCTACACTATAACTAATAGTTACTTTGTAGCTATTTTAGGATTTATTTTTATTTTACAGGCAACTTTGTATTTATTTTAACTAGGTACAATAGTTATTAAATAGTTAATAACTATTTAATAACTACCTAGCTAAAATAAATACAAATTTACCTGTAAAATAAATCCTAACCTAAGTTACACTAACACCTAACACTACACTATCATTAAATTAACTAAATAAATGAATCATATTTAAAACAAAATACTTACCTGTAAAATAAACCCTAATATAGCTGCAATATAACTAATAGTTACATTGTAGCTATTTTAGCATTTATATTTATTTTACAGACAACTTTGTATTTATTTTAACTAGGTACAATAGCTATTACATAGTTATTGACTAATTAATAGCTACCTAGTTAAAATAATTACAAAATTACCTGTAAAATAAATCCTAACCTAAGTTACAATTAAACCTAACACTACACTGTCATTAAATAAATTAACTACAAGTACCTACAATTATCTACAATTAAATAAACTAAAGTACAAAACCCCCCCACTAAATTACAAAAAAAAACAAACACTAAATTACAAAAAATAAAAAAATATTACAAGAATTTTAAACTAATTACACCTAATCTAAGCCCCCTAATAAAATAACAAAGCCCCCCAAAATAAAAAAAAATGCCCTACCCTATACTAAATTACAAAAGTTAACAGCTCTATTACCTTACCAGCCCTGAACAGGGCCCTTTGCGGGGCATGCCCCAAAGAAAACAGCTCTTTTGCCTGTAAAAAAAAAACACAATCCCCCCCCCACATTACAACCCACCACCCACATACCCCTACTCTAACCCAAACCCCCCTTAAATAAACCTAACACTACCCCCCTGAAGATCTCCCTACCTTGAGTCGTGTTCACCCAGCCGGGCCAAAGTCTTCATCCGATGGGGCAGAAGAGGACATCCAGACCGGCAGAAGTCTTCATCCAAGCGGGGCAAGAAGAGGTCTTCCATCCATCATACAAGTACCAAAATACAAACAAACACTAAATTACCAAAAATAATAAAATATTACAATAATTTTAAACTAATTACACCTAATCTAAGCCCCCTACTAGCTATTAATATAGCTTCAATATAACTAATAGTTACATTGTAGCTATTTTAGGATTTATATGTATTTTACAGGCAACTTTGTATTTATTTTAACTAGGTACAATAGTTATTAAATAGTTAATAACTATTTAATAACTACCTAGCTAAAATAAATACAAATTTACCTGTAAAATAAATCATAACCTAAGTTACAATTACACCTAACACTACACTATCATTAAATTAACTAAATAAATGAATCCTATATAAAACTAAAGACTTACCTGTAAAATAAACCCTAATATAGCTTCAATATAACTAATAGTTACATTGTAGCTATTTTAGCATTTATATTTATTGTACAGGCAACTTTGTATTCATTTTAACTAGGTTCAATAGCTATTAAATAGATATTGACTATTTAATAGCTACCTAGTTAAAATAATTACAAAATTACCTGTAAAATAAATCCTAACCTCAGTTACAATTAAACCTAACACTACACTATCATTAAATAAATTAACTACAAGTACCTACAATTAAATGCAATTAAAAAAACTAAACTAAAGTACAAACCCCCCCCACTAAATTACAAAAAATAAAAAAATATTACAAGAATTTTAAACTAATTACACCTAATCTAAGCCCCCTAATAAAATAACAAAGCCCCCCAAAATAAAAAAAATGCCCTAACCTATACTAAATTACAAAAGTTAACAGCTCTATTACCTTACCAGCCCTGAACAGGGCCCTTTGCGGGGCATGCCCCAAAGAAAACAGCTCTTTTGCCTGTAAAAAAAAAACACAATCCCTCCCCCCACATTACAACCCACCACCCACATACCCCTACTCTAACCCAAACCCCCCTTAAATAAACCTAACACTACCCCCCTGAAGATCTCCCTACCTTGAGTCGTGTTCACCCAGCCGGGCCGAAGTCTTCATCCGATGGGGCAGAAGAGGACATCCAGACTGGCAGAAGTCTTCATCCAAGCGGGGCAAGAAGAGGTCTTCCATCCATCAGAAAAGTACAAAAAAACAAACAAACACTAAATTAGCAAAAATAATAAAATATTACAATAATTTTAAACTAATTACACCTAATCTAAGCCCCCTACTAGCTATTAATATAGCTACAATATAACTAATAGTTACATTGTAGCTATTTTAGGATTTATATTTATTTTACAGGCAACTTTGTATTTATTTTAACTAGGTACAATAACTATTAAATAGTTAATAACTACCTAGCTAAAATAAATACAAATTTACCTGTAAAATAAACCCTAACCTAAGTTACAATTACACCTAACACTACACTGTCATTAAATTAACTAAATAAATTAATCCTATATAAAACTAAATACTTACCTGTAAAATAAACCCTAATATAGCTACAATATAACTAATAGTTACATTGTAGCTATTTTAGCATTTATATTTATTTTACAGGCAACTTTGTATTTATTTTAACTAGGTACAATAGCTATTAAATAGTTATTGACTAATTAATAGCTACCTAGTTAAAATAATTACAAAATTACCTGTAAAATAAATCCTAACCTAAGTTACTATTAAACCTAACTCTACACTATCATTAAATAAATTAACTACAAGTACCTACAATTAAATACAATGAAATAAACTAAACTAAAGTACAAAAAAAACAAACACTAAATTACAAAAAATAAAAAAAATTACAAGAATTTTAAACTAATTACACCTAATCTAAGCCCCCTAATAAAATAACAAAGCCCCCCAAAATAAAAAAATGCCCTACCCTATACTAAATTACAAAAGTAATCAGCTCTATTACCTTACCAGCCCTGAACAGGGCCTTTTGCGGGGGCATGCCCCATAGAAAACAGCTCTTTTGCCTGTAAAAAAAACCACAATACCCCCCCCCACATTACAACCCACCACCCACATACCCCTACTCTAACCCAAACCCCCCTTAAATAAACCTAACACTACCCCCCTGAAGATCTCTCTACCGTGTCTTCACCCAGCGGGCCGAAGTCTTCATCCGATCGGGCAGAAGAGGACATCCAGACCGGCAGAAGTCTTCATCCAAGCGGGGCAAGAAGAGGTCTTCCATCCATCAGAAGTCTTGATCCAGGCGGCATCTTCTCTGTTCATCCATCCGGAGCGGAGCGGCAGCATCCTGAAGACATCCCACGCAGAGCATCCTCTTCTTTCTTGATCCGACGACTAGGTGACTGTACCTTTAAGTGACGTCATCCAAGATGGCGTCCCTTGAATTCCGATTGGCTGATAGGATTCTATCAGCCAATCGGAATTAAGGTAGGAAAAATCTGATTGGCTGATTTAATCAGCCAATCAGATTCAAGTTCAATCCGATTGGCTGATGGAATCAGCCAATCAGATTGACCTCGCATTCTATTGGCTGTTCCGATCAGCCAATAGAATGCGAGCTCAATCTGATTGGCTGATTGGATCAGCCAATCGGATTGAACTTGAATCTGATTGGCTGATTGAATCAGCCAATCAGATTTTTCCTACCTTAATTCCGATTGGCTGATAGAATCCTATCAGCCAATCGGAATTCAAGGGACGCCATCTTGGATGACGTCACTTAAAGGTACAGTCACCTAGTCGTCGGATCAAGAAAGAAGAGGATGCTCTGCGTGGGATGTCTTCAGGATGCTGCCGCTCCGCTCCGGATGGATGAACAGAGAAGATGCCGCCTGGATCAAGACTTCTGATGGATGGAAGACCTCTTCTTGCCCCGCTTGGATGAAGACTTCTGCCGGTCTGGATGTCCTCTTCTGCCCGATCGGATGAAGACTTCGGCCCGCTGGGTGAAGACACGGTAGAGAGATCTTCAGGGGGGTAGTGTTAGGTTTATTTAAGGGGGGTTTGGGTTAGAGTAGGGGTATGTGGGTGGTGGGTTGTAATGTGGGGGGGGTATTGTGGTTTTTTTTACAGGCAAAAGAGCTGTTTTCTATGGGGCATGCCCCCGCAAAAGGCCCTGTTCAGGGCTGGTAAGGTAATAGAGCTGATTACTTTTGTAATTTAGTATAGGGTAGGGCATTTTTTTTATTTTGGGGGGCTTTGTTATTTTATTAGGGGGCTTAGATTAGGTGTAATTAGTTTAAAATTCTTGTAATTTTTTTTATTTTTTGTAATTTAGTGTTTGTTTTTTTTGTACTTTAGTTTAGTTTATTTCATTGTATTTAATTGTAGGTACTTGTAGTTAATTTATTTAATGATAGTGTAGTGTTAGGTTTAATAGTAACTTAGGTTAGGATTTATTTTACAGGTAATTTTGTAATTATTTTAACTAGGTAGCTATTAATTAGTCAATAACTATTTAATAGCTATTGTACCTAGTTAAAATAAATACAAAGTTGCCTGTAAAATAAATATAAATGCTAAAATAGCTACAATGTAACTATTAGTTATATTGTAGCTATATTAGGGTTTATTTTACAGGTAAGTATTTAGTTTTATATAGGATTAATTTATTTAGTTAATTTAATGACAGTGTAGTGTTAGGTGTAATTGTAACTTAGGTTAGGGTTTATTTTACAGGTAAATTTGTATTTATTTTAGCTAGGTAGTTATTAACTATTTAATAGCTATTGTACCTAGTTAAAATAAATACAAAGTTGCCTGTAAAATACATATAAATCCTAAAATAGCTACAATGTAACTATTAGTTATATTGTAGCTATATTAATAGCTAGTAGGGGGCTTAGATTAGGTGTAATTAGTTTAAAATTATTGCAATATTTTATTATTTTTGCTAATTTAGTGTTTGTTTGTTTTTTTGTACTTTTCTGATGGATGGAAGACCTCTTCTTGCCCCGCTTGGATGAAGACTTCTGCCAGTCTGGATGTCCTCTTCTGCCCCATCGGATGAAGACTTCGGCCCGGCTGGGTGAACACGACTCAAGGTAGGGAGATCTTCAGGGGGGTAGTGTTAGGTTTATTTAAGGGGGGTTTGGGTTAGAGTAGGGGTATGTGGGTGGTGGGTTGTAATGTGGGGGGGGGGGGTTGTGTTTTTTTTTACAGGCAAAAGAGCTGTTTTCTTTGGGGCATGCCCCGCAAAAGGCCCTGTTCAGGGCTGGTAAGGTAATAGAGCTGTTAACTTTTGTAATTTAGTATAGGGTAGGGCATTTTTTTTATTTTGGGGGGCTTTGTTATTTTATTAGGGGGCTTAGATTAGGTGTAATTAGTTTAAAATTCTTGTAATATTTTTTTATTTTTTGTAATTTAGTGGGGGGGGGTTGTACTTTAGTTTAGTTTTTTAATTGTATTTAATTGTAGGTACTTGTAGTTAATTTATTTAATGATAGTGTAGTGTTAGGTTTAATTGTAACTTAGGTTAGGATTTATTTTACAGGTAATTTTGTAATTATTTTAACTAGGTAGCTATTAAACAGTAAATATCTATTTAATAGCTATTGTACCTAGTTAAAATAAATACAAAAGTTGCCTGTACAATAAATATAAATGCTAAAATAGCTACAATGTAACTATTAGTTATATTGCAGCTATATTAGGGTTTATTTTACAGGTAAGTCTTTAGTTTTATATAGGATTCATTTATTTAGTTAATTTAATGATAGTGTAGTGTTAGGTGTAATTGTAACTTAGGTTATGATTTATTTTACAGGTAAATTTGTATTTATTTTAGCTAGGTAGTTATTAAATAGTTATTAACTATTTAATAGCTATTGTACCTAGTTAAAATAAATACAAAGTTGCCTGTAAAATAAATATAAATCCTAAAATAGCTACAATGTAACTATTAGTTATATTGAAGCTATATTAATAGCTAGTAGGGGGCTTAGATTAGGTGTAATTAGTTTAAAATTATTGTAATATTTTATTATTTTTTGTAATTTAGTGTTTGTTTGTATTTTGGTACTTGTATGATGGATGGAAGACCTCTTCTTGCCCCGCTTGGATGAAGACTTCTGCCGGTCTGGATGTCCTCTTCTGCCCCATCGGATGAAGACTTCGGCCCGGCTGGGTGAACACGACTCAAGGTAGGGAGATCTTCAGGGGGGTAGTGTTAGGTTTATTTAAGGGGGGTTTGGGTTAGAGTAGGGGTATGTGGGTGGTGGGTTGTAATGTGGGGGGGGGATTGTGTTTTTTTTTTACAGGCAAAAGAGCTGTTTTCTTTGGGGCATGCCCCGCAAAGGGCCCTGTTCAGGGCTGGTAAGGTAATATAGCTGTTAACTTTTGTAATTTAGTATAGGGTAGGGCATTTTTTTTATTTTGGGGGGCTTTGTTATTTTATTAGGGGGCTTAGATTAGGTGTAATTAGTTTAAAATTCTTGTAATATTTTTTTATTTTTTGTAATTTAGTGTTTGTTTTTTTTTGTAATTTAGTGGGGGGGTTTTGTACTTTAGTTTATTTAATTGTAGATAATTGTAGGTACTTGTAGTTAATTAGGTTTAATTGTAACTTAGGTTAGGATTTATTTTACAGGTAATTTTGTAATTATTTTAACTAGGTAGCTATTAATTAGTCAATAACTATTTAATAGCTTTTGTACCTAGTTAAAATAAATACAAAGTTGCCTGTAAAATAAATATAAATGCTAAAATAGCTACAATGTAACTATTAGTTATATTGCAGCTATATTAGGGTTTATTTTACAGGTAAGTATTTTGTTTTAAATATGATTCATTTATTTAGTTAATTTAATGATAGTGTAGTGTTAGGTGTTAGTGTAACTTAGGTTAGGATTTATTTTACAGGTAAATTTGTATTTATTTTAGCTAGGTAGTTATTAAATAGTTATTAACTATTTAATAACTATTGTACCTAGTTAAAATAAATACAAAGTTGCCTGTAAAATAAAAATAAATCCTAAAATAGCTACAAAGTAACTATTAGTTATATTGCAGCTATCTTAGGGTTTATTTTACAGGTAAGTCTTTAGTTTTAAATAGGATTCATTTATTTAACTATAGTAAACTTATTTCGTTTTATTTAAATTATATTTAAGTTAGGGGGTGTTAGGGTTAGGGTTAGACTTAGGTTTAGGGGTTAATAACCTTATTATAGTAGCGGCGACGATGGGGGCGGGAGATTAGGGGTTAATAATTGTAGGTAGGTGGCGGCGATGTTAGGGAGGGCAGATTAGGGGTTAATAAAATGTATTATAGTGTTTGCGAGGCGGGGAGTGCGGCGGTTTAGGGGTTAATACATTTATTATAGTGGCGGCGATTTGCGGTCGGCAGATTAGGGGTTAATACTTGTAGTTAGATTGCGGCGACGTTGGGGGGAGGCAGATTAGGGGTTAATAACTATAATGTAGGGGTCGGCGGTGTTAGGGACAGCAGATTAGGGGTTAATAGCTATAATGTAGGCGGCGGTGATATCGGGTCGGCAGATTAGGGGTTAATACTTATAGTTAGATTGCGGCGACGTTGGGGGAGGCAGATTAGGGGTTAATAACTATAATGTAGGGGTCGGCGGTGTTAGGGACAGCAGATTAGGGGTTAATAGCTATAATGTAGGCGGCGATATCGGGTCGGCAGATTAGGGGTTAATACTTATAGTTAGATTGCGGCGACGTTGGGGGAGGCAGATTAGGGGTTAATAACTATAATGTAGGGGTCGGCGGTGTTAGGGACAGCAGATTAGGGGTTAATAGCTATAATGTAGGCGGCGGCGATATCCGATCGGCAGATTAGGGGTTAAATAATGTTATTATAGGGTTTGCGATGTGGGGGGGCCTCGGTTTAGTGGTTCATAGGTAGTTTATGGGTGTTAGTGACTTAGTGTACTAAATGGGTGTTAGTGTAGTAAAAACATACCGAATTTCGGAACGGAATAGAACCGAATTCAGCCGAATCCGAATAAATCCGAAACGAATTTATTCGGATCCGAATAAATCCGAAACGAATTTATTCAAATTTTGCCGAATCAGATTCGATCCGAAACGAAATTCTAAAAGTCCGAATCGATCCGAACCGAAAACGAACCGAATTTTTTAGCGGTGCACATGTCTAATCTTTAATAGATTGTGAATCTTCAAATGCATCTTCATAGAAATCCAAAATCTTGAAACATTGTCCTTCCTGAGGGGTAAAGTATTGTATAGCAACAGGAAAACATTTTCGGTTTCCCTTATTGGAGGCAATAGAAAAAGGGATACCATTCTTTAGATCATTTAAAACAAGTTCAACTGAGAAAGGATAAAGGACATTATTTACTATAGAAGATGTTTTTGTGCGTCCCGCTGTCATTTTCTTTACAATTTCTGAATCTTGTATGACTTGTTTCAGCACTTTAATACCACAGTCTTGAGCAAGAAAAGAAATATGGTGCTTTACTCCATGGTAAATATGAGTAAGTTCAGCAAGTTACCTTTTCGCTCTGAGAACTGTCTTTAATGAGACAAAAAGATTTCATTCTTTGGGAAGCAGCAGCAGCCTTTTCCATTTTTAAATGCTTCTGTGACTTAGCATGTTGAGATAATGATTTTACACCATCATATAATACTGTAAAAGATGTATTGCATATTTTACATCTGGCTTTATTTTTGTCATTATGGTCTATAACTACCCAAGAGTAGGTGTTTTCCCAATTGGAATTATACTGGCACATTCTTCTCTTTTTCTTTTTGGGAGATGCACTTGCGCTAGATGTTGAAGGAGCATCCTCGTCACTCAATTCTGTAAAATTGTTTGTTCTCCTTGGGTCACTGGAAAAAATATATTTTTCATAAGTACATTGTGTATTTTCTTGTTTTTGTATATCCAATGCGTGTTGCCAGTAGATGCCAAACAAACAGATCAGATGGTGCACGTCCCCACAGCAATGGTTATTTTTTGTGATCAGGTATATATAGATATAGATAGATATATTTGGCAGTAATCCTTTATTTACAAGGATTTACTTATATATGTTGTTGATATATTAGGAAAGAATCATATTCTAATAAAATTATTTAAATTTAGTGAGTGCAGATTATTATGTTATTTATTGTATACCTCTCATTCCTACAACCAGCAAGCTTTTGAATATCAGGCCCTAGGTATTGGACATTGTTTTACAGACAGATATTAGATAAGGAAACATTTGTGTGTACACAAAGTGATAAAATAAAGAGATCTGATTTGACTTGCAGAAGTATATTGTTATCCTATTAAAGAAACACTTCATGTAAATGGTTTTCACTGAACATTTGTTGTGTGTTAATTCATTGAAAAAAATAAGCTTGGAATATTTTGCATTACTATTTAAATAAAAATAAATTTGTTTTCAGTTCAGAAGCATGCTGTTCTTTATTGTAATCTATTTTGAAACACAGCACAGTTTTTACTCCATTATTATTTCACATCACATACAAAAAATGACTCATGTTTACAATACATAGTTGTGTGTGTATATATGTATGTGTGACGTATATGTGTGCATATATATATATATATATATATATATATATATATATATATATATACATATAATACAGTATAAATGTGTGTGTATATTGAGTGTAATTGGTTACAGTGAGCACCTACATCTGTATTTTATTTGATTGGCTGATTGTGCAGTGTGTGATTGGTTAGTGAGTGTGACACACCTACATCTGTATTTTATTTGATTGGCTGATTGTGCAGTGTGTGATTGGTTAGTGAGTGTGACACACCTACATCTGTATTTTATTTGATTGGCTGATTGTGCAGTGTGTGATTGGTTAGTGAGTGTGACACACCTACATCTGTTTTTTATTTGATCAGATCATTGTACAGCGTGTGATTGGTTACACTGACACACCTACATCTGTATTTGATTGGCTCATTTTATATATATATATATATATATATATATATATATATATATATATATATATATATATATATATATATATATGTATATAAAGGTATATGGTCGTGTGTATGTATGTGTATATATATATATATATATATGTGTGTGTGTGTATATATAACACATATATAAATATATGTATATATATATATATATATATGTGTGTGTGTGTTTATGTGTGTATATATATATATATATATATATATATATACATAATATATTTATATATATATATATATATATATACACATATATATAAGTATTTAATAATATATGTATAATATATTATGTACGTCTGTGTATGTAATTATATATATATACATATATATGTACCCAATATATATTATACATATAAAATTAAATATACTTATATAAATTGTATATGTATATACAATACATATATAATATATATATGTATATACATACATATATATATATATATATATATATATATATATATATATATATATATATATATATATATATACACATATATATATAATTATAAATATATATATATATATATATATATATATATATATATATATGTCTGGCCTGGGTGATGGTCTGGATGGTGGTGTGGACAGTGGTGGTTGGGTCAGTGATATATATAACAATTATTAAAAAAAAGACAGTCACATTCACATACCTCATTCTTTTATTAATAATGAATAATGTGACAGGCCTGGCTCAGCTAACAGTCTGTCTTACTGTTTCTATAGTCCCTCCCTGGACCCTGGCTGGCTGGCTGGCTGCTGCTCTTGTGACAGTGATTATATTTATGATGACTGACTTTCAGCACACACATACTTGAACTTCACAGTCTGTTAAATTAAAATAACAGCATCATCATTATTAATAATTCAAATTAACAATTTTTAATTTTCACAAAGGGATAATCAGCAGACTAGCAGTGGGCAGCACGCACTATTAACTTATTGCAATGCTGGGCTTGGGCTGCCTGGGCTGGCTCCGCTGGGCTGGCTGACACACTGACAGTCACTGTCTCAGACTCTCTGTGCCTCTGCGGCGCTGCAATGACACTGACTGTCTGAACTGAGAGCGGGTCTTCTCTGGCGTGATGACGTCACGCTCACGTGACCCGCGTGATCACGTGACGACGAACTTGGTCCGGCCCACACAGGCAGCAAGATGCAAGAGGCAGCACAGAGACTGAGAGAGAGGCCCCGACTCAACTCCGGCTCCGCACACTGTGTCAGGATCAGAAAGATGATGATCCGATCAGCTGGCAGAGCCTGAGTTGAGCGCCTCACACAGACACACGGTGACACGGGCTATATTAGCTAAACAGGGGCTGAACTGTGTTGGTTAGGGAGGGTAAGCACGCAGCTAGCAGCCAGGCATAAAAAAAATTGAAAAGGAAAATGCAAAGGCTATGTTTTTTTAAAATAAAATTACCGGGCAGTAGCCTGAAATACCGGACAGTCCGGTCTAATAACGGACACCTGGCAACCCTAGCGGAATCTGTTGGCGCTTTAAAAATAAAGAATAATAATAATATATATATACACATACGTATTAGAATAGAATAATGCATGCGGGAGCGCACACAGGGGCGTGTTCGCGCACCCCTGCTATCTACACTAATATGTGCATTGATTGATGTCTTGGTGGGAGCGGGTGGTGGGAGTGGGAGAGGGGTGGGGGGAAATGATGTTTTAAAAAAGGGATCTGGGAGAGGGGGGTATTGGGGGTGGCAGCTAAACTACAGCAAAATAAATATCTATATAAAAAAGGGCACTTTATTTTGAAAAGTGGGTATGGGCAGACAGCTGCCAATACCCAAAATGGCACCGAATAGTGAGAGGGGTAGGGTTAGAGAGCTGTTTAGGGGGGCTCAGGGAGGTTGGGTGGTAAGGGGGGATCCTACACTGCAGAAAATATATAATTTAAAAAAAAAATTAAAAAACAAACACAATTTTTTTTTATTATACTGGCAGACATTTGTGGGGTGAGGGAAGAAAGCTGTTTGGGAGGGATCGGGTGGGATTTGTCAGGTAGGAGGCTGATCTCTACGCTAAAGCTAAAATTAACCCTACAAGCTACCTAATTAACCCCGTCACTGCTGGGCATAATACAAGTGTGGTGCGCAGCGGCATTTAGTGGCCTTCTAATTACCAAAAAGCAATGCTAAAGCCATATATGTCTACTATTTCTGAACAAAGGGGATCATAGACAAGCATTTACAACCATTTGTTCCATAATTGCACAAGCTATTTGTAAATAATTTCAGTGAGAAACCTAAAGTTAGTGAAAAAGTTAACGATTTGTTTTATTTGATCGCATTTGGCAGTGAAATGGTGGCATGAAATATACCAAAATGGGCTTAGATCAAAACTTCGGGTTGTCTATTACACTACACTAAAGCTGTGGGGGCTGTGGACTCTTTCCCATGGAAGAAAATGGGAAAGAGTCCACAGCCGCATTCATTACTTGTGGGAAAATTATACCCAAGCCAAAGAGGACACTGAATGCCAAGAAAAGGAGGGTAAGAGGCGGCCCAATCTGAGGGCACCAGGACTGAACCACATCCCATAAATAAAAAAGTCCCGCTTTATCCAAAAGCAGGGGGCAAAAAACAAGAAGAAAAAAGGGCCCCAAGGACACAAACGACCACCCCAAGCCTGGGTAAAAACCACATGCAACATCACAGAGCCAACAGGACTCGAAGCACACTATTGCCCAAAGGCAGATCACATACACAGGTATCTGATGACGGCTTAGGCCGAAACGCGTCATACCAGACAGCTTATACTTGCAAGTATATTTTTTTATCTTGCTATTCTGCTTGTTTAAATTTAATAAATGCTTTGAGAAAATATAATATTTCCTGTGCTCCGTTTTTCATTTGTGACTTTTTGCAGATCACATACACATGCCCCCATAAGGGAACCCTGACCAACAACTCCCCAAAGGAAGAAGCAAGGTAGAGGGATAATGAACCAGAACCCTGTCTTCCAAAAGACAGATCAAACTAGCTTGGGAGACTCCGGAAAGCCTCACTAGATGCCAGAAAAAAGGGGCTTTATCAGCCAAACGCGACCAAGTCAGAGACCGAAAGAGAACAAAAAGTATCTCAAGAAACAGAAAACCACACAGACTACTAAGCAGCACGCTATAGTGCGGCCACAGATAAAGGTAAAAAAAAAAAACCTTTGTCCAGTTCCCCGGCTGGAGGGAACAAAGGAGTTTGCCTTAACCTAAAAGGAGACTGAGGCGCCTCCTTACAAGAACCCCGCAGCTCGGGAGAAAAGGATCCAGCAAAAGCCAAGTTCCTAGACAAAATACCCTCAATGGAGGGAAAATTCAGAGATCCAAACCCCCCCGAGAGTTCAGAGAGCACCTCAACAGAGACCCATTGTATAAAAAAAAAACAGAGGCAGCTGGAGAGTCAAAAGATGACCAGAACCGCAGCTTAGGATCCTGAAATAAACAGGGACGTCCTCCATAACCGCAGAACCTCCGCAACAAGGACCGCCCACACACGGAAAGACCAACCTGTCAACGACAGTGAAAAGTCTAGGGACAGAATCCCACCCCCCCCCCTTGAATGAGAGGGAGGAAACACCACCAGCCACCTCGAAAGAGTGCGACCAGAACAAAGGCAGAGTCCCACCATCAGAGGAACACCGATCCAGAAGTCCATTCCCAAGGGTATCTCCATCCCTGAAGCAGGGACAAAAGGAACACACCCCCAGAGAAAAAATATCCCAAGGGAAGACGGAGGACAAGGGAAACCTTGCCCCCCAGACACAAACTTGACACAGGGGTAAAAACTAACCCAAAACGAGCCAGCCCCCATAGGAGCAGAGACTACCCGAGGTAGCAATCTCGGGGGTCCCACAGCAGAAACCAGTGGGGAAGACCTGAAGAAAAAAGTGACCCTACTAAGGCACTACACAGGATGCCGATGCAAGGTTAACACACCAGAACAATGGACCCCCAAAGGAAGTCTAAAACACATTCCCGTACAGAAAAAACAAAGGCCCAGAGCAATCATAATGAGGGGACAGACACAACCCGAATGCCAGCGGGAAAAAAACGGGACAAGCATAGACAGAACTATACCAACACCCCCCAGAACCCCAGCCCAATCCCAGATCCACAAAGAGACCTGAAGAAAAGGACCCCAACCAAAATTCCAGTCAGACACTCCTCACCTGAGGAAGGAACCCGAAAAACAATGGTAATCTAGCAAAACCTAAGAGAGGTCCGCGATAAAATGCAAAAGGCGATAGAACCCACGACACAGAGCAAAACTCCACGATATCCAGAAACTAGGGTCCCACATCGGTGCCCGACCCTAAGAGGGTGGAGAAAATTCTGGAAAAATACAGAACCAGAACTGAAGCGAACAAGGTGACCCCAATAAAACCGGGTTCCAGCTAGAAGAAGCCTCCAGCAGCAAAAAAGGCGAACCAGGCCCCCACGTGGCAAGTCACAGGCTAGCCACCCCACAGCACCGCTGCCGGATCACAGAGAATGCAGGCATGATCCCGCTATGTCTCGCATACCGACAAGCGCTCCACCGCTGATCCACAAAGAAGATCCATTAAAAGCGGAACGAAATGAGGTCCAGAGACCCTAGGAGTCTAAAACCACCCAAAGGGTCCAGCCCCGGGAGAGAGTGGCATGCCCAATCTCTCCCGGTATGCAGACCCAAAGGCCCGGATGTAGATGTATAGAGTAGTTTGTTAAAACAAACAATAAAGCAATAAAATAATAAAACAAAACACACAAGGTCCCGCCGGACCCGCCAGGTGCAACAGGCGTCACTAACAACACAACAAAGTACACACAAATTCTGGACCCAACAGTTGGGGAACAACTTCCAAGGAAGTAACAGAAAGCAAGTCCATCGCAGAAATTCCTGAGGGAACAATCAAATCAAAAAGTATCTTAACCGCATGAAAGAAAAGAAGGCAGCCCGAAGAAAAACTGTGGGAAAGGACACGAGCGACCGACAGGAGACGATCAACATCCCAAATAGTCTAGCTCGAAGCATCATTCAATGACACAGTCCCTGACTGATAGAGGAGAGGATCAGCAAATAAGTCATAAAGACGATGGAGTAGAATGCACGATCTGATAACAAAAAGTGCAACATGGAGGAATATTCACCCAGGAGGTAACTGAATAGACCAACCCGAAGTATGGACACCCGGGAAAATCGGGCAAGAACACAACCACGCAGAAACCTCCGGATCCTGCAGGCAAACCAGCACTATCAAGATATTGACATCTCCAGGGGAAACAAACCACCCTGTGCGGAGGGAGAAATAACATTAGGGTTACCCGCAAATGTAGAGGAAGGGTGCTGTTGGGAATCCGCCGTTTGAGGAACAGAGCCCCCAGAGGCTGATTAACCTGCATCAGTGGGGGCGAAGCACCTTCCTCACAAGAGTAAGATTCGGAATCCGAAACAACGACAGTTTCAGCTTCAGAATTCTCCATGGTCAAAACCAAAGAGAAAATGAGGACAATATAAAAAAACGAACGGCACCTGACACCCACAATGGCTGGAGCACTCGCCACCTCCTATGACCAGATCTAAACGAAGCAGAAAATATTCATCGCCACATGGACAGGAATGAGGAAGGGAAACAAACCCAGCGTAACAACGCCCGGTCATAAGGTGAATCGTAAGTCCAAAAAAGCCAACCAGAAAAATGCAGCAACTAGGCCCCACTAAATCCCACAAGTAATTCTCCCGTCTCAGCCCCAGAGCTAATACCCAATACACAAAGCAGGAAAATCACATAAGAAACATGATTAAAGAACCCCACCCTGTTCACAAATCCCCCTAAAGTAAGGAATTATTCCATGATTCCCAGATCTGAACAAAGGAGTCTCACGGAGACCCATACGTATCTGTCACATAACAGCATAACATTCATATTGATAAAATGAAATGATCTTACCGGAATCTACGCCGTGGAACAGGAACACGGCCCTTCAAGTGTAACGGATAGTAGCGTCGCCTCTGTCATGGACTTGAGAGAAGACAGCAGGTAGCAAAGCGAAGGGTCGGCAATGCCAAATGCTAGAGGATCTGTTAATACAAATCGGGATGGTGTCGCACAGAGAACTCCAACTGCATCTCCGGACTCTAACATTTACCCAGGCCCTCACTGAGAGACTAACAGGACTACTTAAAACTCCTGTCCCATTGCGAAGAGTACTACCCTCCAAGAGAGACACACTTTACGTAAAAATTAATTAATTAAAGTATTTTCTTCAAAAAAATCAAATAAAACTTCTGACACTTCTCTGCCAACCTCCTGGGACAAAAGGCAAAGAATGACTGAGGGATAGGGGAAGTGGGAGGAGTATTTGAGCCTTTGGCTGGTGTGTTTTTGCCTCCTCCTGGTGCCCAGGTTCTTATTTCCCACAAGTAATGAATGCGGCTGTGGAATCTTTCCCATTAGAAAGAAAAAAGTGAACAATTTTTTTTATTTGATCGTATTTGGCGGTAAAATGCTGGCATGAAATATATCAAAATGGGCCTAGATCAATACTTTGTGTCGCGATCGCTCTGCTGCTGATCGCTTCCTTCTTCCCTGTGTCAGCGCGGTAGCGCTTTCTTGGTTGCTTAGCAACCCTGATCTCGTCGGCCCCTTCTGCTGATGTCAGAAGGCCTTCTTATTCTGGCGTCTCCTCTCCTCGGGGCCTGTTTGTTCTAATTCCTGGCTTGTGAGTACTTTTTGAATCTCCTGTTTGATTAAGAATTGCTGGCTTGTTTGACTCCTACCCTGCTTAACCCTTCCTGCCTGATTCCTGTTATCTGGACTTTGTTTGTTTGAACATTTCACTGTTTAAACCCAAACTGCTTGTTAACACGATGCTGGACTTTGCCTGTTAGACTATTCTACTGTTTAACCCCAATCTGCCTGATAACACGTTGCTGGACTTTGCTTGTTTGACCATTCTACTGTTTAACCCCAAACTGCCTGATTACACGCTGCTGGAACTTTGCTTGCTAGACCATTCTACTGTTTAACCCCAAACTGCCTGACAACAAGTTGCTGGACTTTGCTTGTTTAACTATTCTACTGGTTAACCCCAAACTGCCGGATTACACGTTGCTGGAACTTTGCTTGCTAGACAATTCTACTGTTTAACCCCAATCTGCCTGATAACACGTTGCTGGACTTTGCTTGTTTGACAAATCCTTCTGGTTAACCCTTTCCTGCCTGATTTCAAGTTGCCGGTTATTGCTTGATGGATTACTCTTTTGATTAACCCTTAACTACACGAAGTTTCTTCTCCTGACCCTGCTGTACCATCTTCCAGTTTATTTCAGTGAGTATATCATTGCAGCTGTCGCAGGGTCAGGTCCTGGAATATACTCACAGTGCTAGAGTGTTATTCTAACTTCATTCTAGCATTTGGGTCTAACTCTGGACTTACCCTATCCTGACATTATAAACAGGCCATATAATGGACCCTGGTGAGTTATCCAGAGCTGTGGCTCTACAGGGACAGCTTCTTGGAACCCACTCTGCACACCTGCAATCCCTGGATTCTAAATTGGATCAAATTACTGCTCTTTTGCATAATCTCTCTCCACCTTCTCAAGTCTCTGCAACACCTGTTGTTCCTGTGGCCAGTTCTAACCCTGCATTTAATCCACCACAACCTGCAGAACAGTTTATTCCCAGAATTGCGCTACCGGATAAATATGACGGCAATCCTGAAGACTGTCGAGGATTTCTTAATCAGTGCCGCCTTCACTTCAGAAATAATCCTCAGATGTTTGTTTCCTCTTCCTCCAAGATCACCTTTTTAATTTCTCTTATGAAGGGTAAAGCCTTGGCTTCGGTTTCTCCACTGTTGGAAAAGGATGATCCTTTGCTCCATGATATTGACACTTTTGTATCCATATTTTCTTCTGTGTTTGATAAACCTGGTAGATCAGCGGCTGCCGAAGCAGGAATTTTAGATTTAAGACAGGGATCTCTTTCTGTAGCACAATATGCTATAGAATTCCGGACTTTAGCTGCTGAAACTATGTGGAATCATGGGGCCCTGCGTGCAGCGTTTCGTAAAGGTCTTTGTGATCGTTTGAAAGACGAACTGGTTTATAGGGATCTTCCTGATTCTCTAGAAGAACTTATCAACTTATGTATTAAGCTAGATGCTCGTTACTCTGAGCGTCTCCATGAACGTGACCGTAACAGAAGATCCTTTATCATATCTTCTTTCCGTCCTATGCCTCGTTCACCAAACCTTCCTACTCCAAATACTTCTATCTCTGAGTCAAGTGAACCCATGGAGGTTGGTGCAATCAAATTATCCGAAGCTGAACGTCTCAGAAGGCGTAATCTGGGACTATGTCTTTACTGTGGTATTAAGGGGCATATGTTAAAAGATTGTCCAACTCGTCCAGTAAAAGCCAGGGCTTAACTCCAGAAAGAGGGACTGAGTTAAGCCAAAGATCTTTTTCTACCCTCAATCCCAAGCTGTTTGTTCCAGTCACTGTCCGCTTTGGCAACACCAAATTTCAGGCTCAAGCACTCATCGATTCTGGAGCTGCAGGAATGTTTATGCTTTTCGTATTCCTTTGCTTTCCAAGAGCCAAGTAATTAAGGTCACTACTGTCAGTGGTCAACCCTTAGGTTCTGGTTTCATTCATGTAGGAGTACTTCATTCCGAAACCATTTGTTTTGACATCATCTCTTCCCCACAGTTTCCTCTCATTTTGGGACTCCCTTGGCTTCAACTACATGATCCAGTTTTTTCTTGGTCTAAAGGAGAACTTGTTGCTTGGGGATCTTCTTGTTTCAAACAGTGTCTTCAGAATACTCCCAAGACTTCTAGTACAGTTGTGGCAGTTTGGGACATTCCTGATTCCTTGCCTGAACATTATCATTCTTTTTGTGATGTCTTTTCTAAAAAGGATGCTGAAGTATTACCTCCACACCGGACCTTTGATTGTCCCATTGACCTATTACCAGGAGCACCTCTACCTAAGGGTAAAACATACCCACTTTCTCGTCAAGAAAATGTTTCACTTGAGGAATATATCAAGGATAATTTGGCACAAGGTTTTATCCGCCCTTCTTCTTCTCCAGTAGGAGCAGGTTTTTTCTTTGTGGAAAAAAAAGATGGAGGTCTTCGTCCTTGCATTGACTATCGTGCTCTTAATCAAATTACTATCAAGAATTGTTATCCACTTCCTCTCATTCCCGAATTATTTGATCGTCTCCAGGGTGCTTCCATCTTTACCAAACTGGATCTTCGTGGGGCATATAATTTGGTCAGAATTCGTAAAGGGGACGAGTGGAAAACTGCCTTCAACACTAGGTTTGGGCACTATGAATATTTAGTTATGCCTTTTGGGTTATGCAATGCCCCTGCAGTTTTTCAACATTTTGTTAATGAAATATTCAGAGACTATCTTAATCAATTCGTTATTATCTATCTAGATGATATTTTGATTTATTCCCGGAATTTACAGGATCACGTTCATCATGTTACACTAGTACTCCAGAGATTATGTGAAAATTCTCTCTTTGCCAAGCTTGAAAAGTGCTCTTTTCATCAAGAATCTATTCATTTCCTGGGTTACATTATTTCCCCGTCTGGATTCAAGATGGATTCTGACAAACTGTCGGCTATTATAGATTGGCCTAGACCTACTTCCTTAAAATCTCTTCAAAGGTTCCTGGGGTTTGCCAATTACTATCGTAAATTTATAAAAGACTTTGCTAACATCTTGGCACCCCTTACAGCTCTTACTAAGAAGGGTCAGGATTGCAAGCATTGGTCTGATAAAGCCTTACAGGCATTTGAATCTCTGAAGTCTGCATTTACTTCGGCTCCCATTCTTTGCCATCCTGTTCCGAGTCTCCAATTCATCCTTGAAGTGGATGCTTCTCTGATCGCTGCTGGGGCTGTACTATCTCAGCGAAATCCTGTTACTAGCAAGATCCTTCCTGTGGGAATTTTCTCCAAGAAGTTCAATACTTCTGAACTGAATTATGACGTCGGTAACAAGGAACTGTTAGCTATTAAGATGGCTTTGGAACAATGGAGACATCTGCTTGAAGGCACGGTTCAACCATTTCTTATTCTCACGGATCATAAAAATCTTCTGTATCTTCATACTGCCAAACGCCTCAACTCACGTCAAGCCCGATGGGCTCTGTTCTTTTCCAGATTTAATTTTGTCCTCTCTTATATTCCTGGTTCTAAGAATACGAAAGCAGACGCTTTATCTAGACAATTTTTGGCCTCTGATTCTACATTTTTGGATTCTGAACCCATTCTCCGCCCTGCTAAAGTTCTAGCTCAGTTATCTACTTTTCCTTTCCAAGCATTACAGTCTGCTCAAGCCTCTGTTCCTTCATCCTTTAACATACCTCCTGGGATCTTGTTTGTACCTACAGAATTCCGCCTAAAACTTCTTCGTTGGGCTCATGATAATGTTCTGTCTGGACATCCAGGAGTGCGTAATACTTTGTGGAGACTCAAACAACATGTCTGGTGGCCTTCCATGGGCAAAGATGTCAAGGATTATGTTGCAGCTTGTCATTCCTGTACCTCTAATAAACAGTCTTTATTATCTCTTGGACTCTTACAACCTCTGCCTGTTCCGTATTATCCCTGGTCTCATGTTTCCATGGACTTTATTACAGATCTTCCTAATTCTGCCGGAAACAAGACCATATGGGTTGTGGTAGACAGGTTTTCCAAAGCAGCTCATTTTGTTCCATTACCTGGATTACCATCGGCCCAGAAACTCGCTGAATTGTTTATTCTCCATATCACCAGATTACATGGTTTTCCTTTGGACATTGTTTCTGATCGAGGAGTTCAATTTGTCTCAAGATTTTGGAAATCTCTGTGCAAACAGTTTGGAGTTACCATATCTCTTTCTACTGCCCATCATCCTCAGTCCAACGGTCAAACTGAGTGGGTAAATCAATCTCTTGAATCCTATCTCAGGCACTATGTTAATCATCAGCACTCCAATTGGTCTCAACTTCTTCCCTTAGCTGAACTTGCTTACAATTCCCGTTTCAATTCTTCTTTACAGACTTCTCCTTTTAAGGCAGCCTATGGATTTGTACCCAGAACTTTTCCTATGTCTTCGGGAGGTTCTGGAGTTCCTGGAGCAGATCGTACAGTGAGAAATCTTTGTAAACACTGGAAGAAGATTCGGGAAATTCTTTTTCTCTCTTCTCAAAAGTATAAACGATTTGCTGATCGCAGATGCCGTAAGGCACCCTCATTTCGGACTGGAGACAAGGTTTGGATTTCCACCAGATTCATTCGACTCAAACAACCTTGTGCTAAATTGGGTCCTAAATACATTGGGTGAAATAAATGTGATAATAGAAAAAATGAAGATTAACAAAAGTGTACTAAATACTCATAAAAAGTTCTTTATAAGGATATGTGTGTAATTTTCGAAATCTTCGATCTTCTATTTTCCTTTGATCCTCATATAGAAAGAGAGAAAGAAATGCCACATAGCGTGATTCTGTGATTATTCAAGATGCAGAATGCGTGTTTACAAATGCTTACTCACATGAGATGGAGCTATAGCCTAGCTCAGGTTTATGCGCACACCCGGTATTATACTGTTGGGTAAACAGTTGCTTGAGCCGGATTTAGGTAAAAAGATTTATTTAAAATACAAATATAAAAAGCGTCACAAGGGCTGCAAGAAACACCAAATATACATAGGGTTGGCAATACAATTAAGTAGTTGCTCGCATTGAGCTTATACACAGTACTAGAAACTTAGGTCAGGAGTGCAGAAACTTAACCACACAACCTTTCCATTCAGAGTCCAGCATATGTTGCTCTCCTTACTGGTGTGCAGAATCTTGGAAAGACGCCTAAATACATTGGACCATTCAGGATTGTTTCCAAGGTATGTTCTACTGCCTACAGGGTGGCTTTACCAGACAACTTGAAGATTCACCCTGTCTTTCATGTATCTCTTCCTAAACCAGCAGTCTCTAACCGGTTTTCCACCAAATGTAAAGTTCCCTCTCCGTTCCTTGCGGATGGTACTTCAGAATTTGAGATCAGTCAAATTCTTGATTCCAGATTACGGGGTGACCGTCTATATTATTTGGTCCATTGGAAGGGATATCCCATCACTGAAAGTTCTTGGGAACCTGCTTCTCATGTCCGTGCCTCTGCTTTGATCAAACAGTTCCACGCCCAGAATCCTTCAAAGCCTGTTCGTGTTCCCCGGAGGGGTCCTTGAGGAGGGGGCACTGTCGCGATTGCTCTGCTGCTGATCGCTTCCTTCTTCCCTGTGTCAGCACGGTAGCGCTTTCTTGGTTGCTTAGCAACCCTGATCTCGTCGGCCCCTTCTGCTAACGTCAGAAGGCCTTCTTATTCCGGCGTCTCCTCTCCTCGGGGCCTGTTTGTTCTAATTCCTGGCTTGTGAGTACTTTTTGAATCTCCTGTTTGATTAAGAATTGCTGGCTTGTTTGACTCCTACCCTGCTTAACCCTTCCTGCCTGATTCCTGTTATCTGGACTTTGCTTGTTTGAACATTTCACTGTTTAAACCCAAACTGCTTGTTAACACGTTGCTGGACTTTGCCTGTTAGACTATTCTACTGTTTAACCCCAATCTGCCTGATAACACGTTGCTGGACTTTGCTTGTTTGACCATTCTACTGTTTAACCCCAAACTGCCTGATTACACGCTGCTGGAACTTTGCTTGCTAGACCATTCTACTGGTTAACCCCAAACTACCTGATTACACGCTGCTGGAACTTTGCTTGCTAGACCATTCTACTGGTTAACCCCAAACTGCCTGACAACACGTTGCTGGACTTTGCTTGTTTAACTATTCTACTGATTAACCCCAAACTGCCGGATTACACGTTGCTGGAACTTTGCTTGCTAGACAATTCTACTGTTTGAAACAAAATGGTTTGGAAATGGCAAAGTATTAGTTGTATTTTTTTTATAGTAAATTATAAGATATGATGAAAATAATGGTATCTTTAGAAAGTCCATTTATTGGCTAGGAAAACGGAATATAATATGTATGGGTACAGTAAATGAGTAAGAGGAAAATTACAGCTAAACACAAACACCGCAAAAATGTAAAAATAGCCCTGGTCCTTAAGTGAAGAAATTGAAAAATGGCCTTGTCCTTAAGGGGTTAAGCAGTTAGGAAGTTGTAAGGGGGTGCTTACTTTCTCCTAGATTTAGAGTTCTGCGTTAGCCGTCCAAACCATCGTTAGGGGGTCCTAACGCTGGTTTTGGCCACCCTCTGGTATTTAGTCTTGTAGGTAAGGGTCTAACACTCACTTTCCAGCCGCGACTTTTCCATACCGCAGATCCCTTTACGTCAATTGCGTATCCTATCTTTTCAATGGGATCTTTCTAACGCTGGTATTTAGAGTCTTGGCTGAAGTGAGCGTTAGAACTCTAACGACAAAACTCCAGCCGCAGAAAAAAGTCAGGAGTTAAGAGCTTTATGGGCTAACGCCGGTTCATTAACCTCTTAACTACTGTGCTCTAAAGTACACTAACACCCATAAACTACCTATGCACCCCTAAACCGAGGTCCCCGACATCGCCGCCACTCTATTAAATTTTTTTAACCCCTAATCTGCCGACCGCACACCGCCGCAACCTACATTATCCCTATGTACCCCTAATCTGCTGCCCCTAACATCGCCGACCCCTATATTATATTTATTACCCCCTAATCTGCCTCCCCCATGTTGCCGCTATGTACCTACACTTATTAACCCCTAATCTGCCGACCGGACCTCGCCGCCACTATAATAAATGTATTAACCCCTAAACCGCCTCACTCCCGCCTCAAAAACCCTATAATAAATAGTATTAACCCTTAATCTGCCCTCCCTAACATCGCCGACACCTAACTTCAAGTATTAACCCTTAATCTGCCGACCGGACCTCGCGCTACTCCAATAAATGTATTAACCCCTAAAGCTAAGTCTAACCCTAACACTAACACTCCCCTAAGTTAAATATAATTTTTATCTAACGAAATAAAACAAATCTTATTAAATAAATTAATCCTATTTAAAGCTAAATACTTACCTGTAAAATAAACCCTAATATAGCTACAATATAACGGATAATTATATTGTAGCTATTTTAGGATTTATATTTATTTTACAGGCAGCTTTCTATTTATTTAAACTAGGTAAAATAAACCCTAATATAGCTACAATAACATAATTTATGCTTACCTGATAAATTTATTTCTCTTGTAGTGTATCCAGTCCACGGATCATCCATTACTTGTGGGATATTCTCCTTCCCAACAGGAAGTTGCAAGAGGATCACCCACAGCAGAGCTGCTATATAGCTCCTCCCCTCACTGCCATATCCAGTCATTCGACCGAAACAAGACGAGAAAGGAGAAACCATAGGGTGCAGTGGTGACTGTAGTTTACTTAAAATTTAGACCTGCCTTAAAAGGACAAGGCGGGCCGTGGACTGGATACACTACAAGAGAAATACATTTATCAGGTAAGCATAAATTATGCTTTCTCTTGTTAAGTGTATCCAGTCCACGGATCATCCATTACTTGTGGGATACCAATACCAAAGCTAAAGTATACTGATGATGGGAGGGACAAGGCAGGAACTTAAACGGAAGGAACCACTGCCTGTAGAACCTTTCTCCCAAAAACAGCCTCCGAAGAAGCAAAAGTGTCAAATTTGTAAAATTTTGAAAAGGTGTGAAGCGAAAACCAAGTCGCAGCCTTGCAAATCTGTTCAACAGAGGCCCAGGTAGAAGCCACAGCTCTAGTAGAATGAGCTGTAATCCTTTCAGGGGGCTGCTGTCCAGCAGTCTCATAGGCTAAGCATATTATGCTTCGAAGCCAAAAGGAGAGAGAGGTTGCCGAAGCTTTTTGACCTCTCCTCTGTCCAGAGTAAACGACAAACAGGGCAGATGTTTGACGAAAATCTTTAGTAGCCTGTAAGTAAAACTTCAAGGCACGGACTACGTCCAGATTATGCAAAAGACGTTCCTTCTTTGAAGAAGGATTAGGACACAATGATGGAACAACAATCTCTTGATTGATGTTCCTGTTAGAAACCACCTTAGGCAAAAATCCAGGTTTGGTACGCAGAACTACCTTGTCTGAATGAAAAATCAGATAAGGAGAATCACAATGTAAGGCAGATAACTCAGAGACTCTTCGAGCCGAGGAAATAGCCATCAAAAACAGAACTTTCCAAGATAAAAGTTTAATATCAATGGAATGAAGGGGTTCAAACGGAACTCCCTGAAGAACTTTAAGAACCAAGTTTAAGCTTCACGGGGGAGCAACAGTTTTAAACACAGGCTTAATCCTAACCAAAGCCTGACAAAATGCCTGGATGTCTGGAACGTCTGCCAGACGCTTGTGCAAAAGAATAGACAGAGCAGAGATCTGTCCTTTTAAAGAACTAGCTGATAAGCCTTTGTCCAAACCCTCTTGGAGAAAGGACAATATCCTAGGAATCCTAACCTTACTCCATGAGTAACTCTTGGATTCACACCAATAAAGATATTTACGCCATATCTTATGGTAGATTTTCCTGGTGACAGGCTTCCGAGCCTGTATTAAGGTATCAATGACTGACTCGGAGAAGCCACGCCTTGATAGAATCAAGCGTTCAATCTCCATGCAGTCAGTCTCAGAGAAATTAGATTTGGATGATTGAAAGGACCTTGTATTAGAAGGTCCTGCCTCAGAGGCAGAGTCCATGGTGGAAGAGATGACATGTCCACTAGGTCTGCATACCAGGTCCTGCGTGGCCACGCAGGCGCTATCAGAATCACCAATGCTCTCTCCTGTTTGATTTTGGCAATCAGTCGAGGGAGCAGAGGAAACGGTGGAAACACATAGGCCAGGTTGAAGAACCAAGGAGCTGCTAGAGCATCTATCAGCGTTGCTCCCGGGTCCCTGGACCTGGATCCGTAACAAGGAAGCTTGGCGTTCTGGCGAGACGCCATGAGATCCAGTTCTGGTTTGCCCCAACGATGGACCAGTTGAGCAAACACCTCCGGATGGAGTTCCCACTCCCCCGGATGAAAAGTCTGACGACTTTAAAAATCCGCCTCCCAGTTCTCTACGCCTGGGATGTGGATCGCTGACAGGTGGCAAAAGTGAGACTCTGCCCAGCAAATTATCTTTGAGACTTCTAACATCGCTAGGGAACTCCTGGTTCCCCCTTGATGGTTGATGTAAGCCACAGTTGTGATGTTGTCCGACTGAAATCTGATGAACCTCAGTGTTGCTAACTGAGGCCAAGCTAGAAGAGCATTGAATATTGCTTTTAACTCCAGAATATTTATTGGGAGGAGTTTCTCCTCCTGAGTCCACGATCCCTGAGCCTTCAGGGAGTTCAAGACTGCTCCCCAACCTAGAAGGCTGGCATCTGTTGCTACAATCGTCCAATCTGGCCTGCGAAAGGTCATACCCTTGGACAGATGGACCCGAGAAAGCCACCAGAGAAGAGAATCTCTGGTCTCTTGATCCAGATTTAGTAGAGGGGGGCACTATGTCCATTGCCGCTACCATTAAGCCGATTACTTCCATGCACTGAGCCACTGACGGGCGTGGAATGGAATGAAGGACACGGCAAGCATTTAGAAGTTTTGATAACCTAGACTCCGTCAGGTAAATTTTCATCTCTACAGAATCTATAAGAGTCCCTAGGAAGAAGACTCTTGTGAGTGGTGATAGAGAACTCTTTTCCACGTTCACTTTCCACCCATGCGACCTCAGAAATGCCAGAACTATCTCTGTATGAGACTTGGCAATTTGAAAGCTTGATGCCTGTATCAGGATGTCGTCTAAATACGGAGCCACCGCTATGCCTCGCGGTCTTAGAACCGCCAGAAGTGAGCCCAGAACCTTTGTAAAAATTCTCGGGGCAGTGGCCAACCCGAAGGGAAGAGCTACAAATTGGTAATGCCTGTCTAGAAAGGCAAACCTTAGGAACCTATGATGATCTTTGTGAATCAGTATGTGAAGGTAGGCATCCTTTAAGTCCACTGTGGTCATGTACTGACCCTCTTGGATCATGGTTATAGCGCTGCGGAATCTGTTGGCGCTCTACAAATAACCAATAATAATAATAATAATGGGTAGGATGGTCCGAATAGTTTCCATTTTGAATGATGGAACTCTGAGGAATTTGTTTAAGATCTTTAGATCCAAGATTGGTCTGAAGGTTCCCTCTTTCTTGGGAACCACAAACAGATTTGAATAAAATCCCTGTCCTTGTTCCGTCCGCGGAACTGGATGGATCACTCCCATTACTAGGAGGTCTTGCACACAGCTTAGGAATGCCTCTTTATTTATCTGGTTTGCTGATAACCTTGAAAGATGAAATCTCCCTTGTGGAGGAGAAGCTTTGAAGTCCAGAAGATATCCCTGAGATATGATCTCCAACGCCCAGGGATCCTGAACATCTCTTGCCCATGCCTGGGCGAAGAGAGAAAGTCTGCCCCCCACTAGATCCGTTTCCGGATAGGGGGCCATTCCTTCATGCTGTCTTGGGGGCAGCAGCAGGCTTTCTGGCCTGCTTGCCCTTGTTCCAGGACTGGTTAGGTTTCCAGGCCTGTCTGGAATGAGCAACAGTTCCCTCTTGTTTTGAAGCGGAGGAAGTTGATGCTTCTCCTGCCTTGAAATTTCGAAAGGCACGAAAATTAGACTGTTTGGCCTTTGATTTGGCTCTGTCCTGAGGAAGGGTATGACCCTTGCCTCCAGTAATGTCAGCAATAATTTCCTTCAAGCCAGGCCCGAATAAGGTCTGCCCCTTGAAAGGAATGTTGAGTGATTTAGACTTTGAAGTCACGTCAGCTGACCAGGATTTAAGCCATATCGCCCTACGCGCCTGGATGGCGAATCCGGAATTCTTAGCCGTTAGTTTAGTCAAATGAACAATGGCATCAGAAACAAATGAGTTAGCTAGCTTAAGCGTTCTAAGCTTGTCAATAATTTCATTCAATGGAGCTGTCTGGATGGCCTCTTCCAGGGCCTCAAACCAGAATGCCGCTGCAGCAGTGACAGGCGCAATGCATGCAAGGGGCTGTAAAATAAAACCTTGTTGAATAAACATTTTCTTAAGGTAACCCTCCAAATTTTTATCCATTGGATCTGAAAAAGCACAACTGTCCTCAACCGGGATAGTGGTACGCTTTGCTAAAGTAGAAACTGCTCCCTCCACCTTAGGGACCGTCTGCCATAAGTCCTGTGTAGGGGTGTCTATTGGAAACATTTTTCTAAATATAGGAGGTGGGGAAAAGGGCACACCGGGTCTATCCCACTCCTTGCTAATAATTTCTGTAAGCCTTTTAGGTATAGGAAAAACGTAAGTACACACCGGCACCGCATAGTATCTATCCAGCCTACACAATTTCTCTGGAATTGCAACTGTGTTACAGTCATTCAGAGCAGCTAATACCTCCCCAAGCAATACACGGAGGTTCTCAAGCTTAAATTTAAAATTAGAAATCTCTGAATCAGGTTTCCCCGAGTCAGAGATGTCACCCACAGACTGAAGCTCTCCGTCCTCATGTTCTGCATACTTTGACACAGTATCAGACATGGCTCTAACAGCATTTGCGCGCTCTGTATCTCTCCTAACCCCAGAGCTATCGCGCTTGCCTCTTAATTCAGGCAATCTAGATACCTCTGACAGGGAATTATTCATGATTGCAGCCATGTCCTGCAAGGTAATCACTATGGGCGTCCCTGATGTAATTGGCGCCATATTAGCGTGCGTCCCTTGAGCGGGAGGCGAAGGGTCTGACACGTGGGGAGAGTTAGTCGGCATAACTTCCCCCTCAACAGAACCCTCTGGTGATAATTCTTTTATAGATAAAGACTGATCTTTACTGTTTAAGGTGAAATCAATACATTTAGTACACATTCTCCTATGGGGCTCCACCATGGCTTTCAAACATAATGAACAAGTAGGTTCCTCTGTGTCAGACATGTTTAAACAGACTAGCAATGAGACTAGCAAGCTTGGAAAACACTTTAAAACAAGTTTACAAGCAAAATAAAAAACGTTACTGCGCCTTTAAGAAACACAAATTTTCAAATAACAGTGAAAAAATGCAGTTACACTAACAAAATTTTTACAGTGTATGTAATAAGTTAGCAGAGCATTGCACCCACTTGCAAATGGATGATTAACCCCTTAATACCAAAAACGGAATAACAAATGACAAAAACGTTTTTTAAACAGTCACAACTGCCACAGCTCTACTGTGGCTTTTTACCTCCCTCAATACGACTTTTGAAGCCTTTTGAGCCCTTCAGAGAAGTCCTGGATCATGCAGGAAGAAGCTGGATGTCTGTGTCTGTAATTTTTGCTGTGCAAAACGCTAAAATAGGCCCCTCCCACTCATATTACAACAGTGGGAAGCCTCAGGGAACTGTTTCTAGGCAAAATTCAAGCCAGCCATGTGGAAAAAAACTAGGCCCCAATAAGTTTTATCACCAAACATGTGTAAAAAACGATTAAACATGCCAGCAAACGTTTTAAAATACACTTTTATAAGAGTATGTATCTCTATTAATAAGCCTGATACCAGTCGCTATCACTGCATTTAAGGCTTTACTTACATTACTTCGGTATCAGCAGCATTTTCTAGCAAATTCCATCCCTAGCAAAATATTTTAACTGCACATACCTTATTACAGGAAAACCTGCACGCTATTCCCCCTCTGAAGTTACCTCACTCCTCAGAATATGTGAGAACAGCAAAGGATCTTAGTTACTTCTGCTAAGATCATAGAAAACGCAGGCAGATTCTTCTAAATACTGCCTGAGATAAACAGTACACTCCATTTAAAAATAACAAACTTTTGATTGAAGAAATAAACTAAGTATAAAACACCACAGTCCTCTTACGACCTCCATCTTAGTTGAGAGTTGCAAAAGAATGACTGGATATGGCAGTGAGGGGAGGAGCTATATAGCAGCTCTGCTGAGGGTGATCCTCTTGCAACTTCCTGTTGGGAAGGAGAATATCCCACAAGTAATGGATGATCCGTGGACTGGATACACTTAACAAGAGAAATAATGAATAATTATATTGTAGCTATTTTAGGATTTATATTTATTTTACAGGCAACTTTGTATTTATTTAAACTTGGTACAATATCTATTAAATAGTTCATAACTATTTAATAGCTACCTAGTTAAAATAATTACAAAATTACCTGTAAAATAAATCCTAACCTAAGTTACAATTAAAGCTAACACTACACTATCAATAAATGAATTAACTAAACTACCTACAATTATCTACAATTAAATCAACTAAACTAAATTACAAAAAAAAAAAGATTACAAGAATTTTAAACTAATTACACCTACTCTAAGCCCCCTAAAAAAATAACAAAGCCCGCCAAAATAAAAAAATGCCCTACCCTATTCTAAAATAAAAATTTAACAGCTCTTTTACCTTACCAGCCCTTAAAAGGGCCTTTTGCGGGGCATGCCCCAAAGAAAACAGCTCTTTTGCATTTAAATAAACATACAATAGCCCCCCCAACATTACAACCCACCACCCACATACCCCTAATCTAACCCAAACCCCCCCTTAAAAAACCTAACACTAAGCCCCTGAAGATCTCCCTACCTTATCTTCACCACGCCGGGTATCATCGATCCGTCCAGAAGAGGGTCCGAAGTCTTCATCCTATCTGGCAAGAAGAGGTCCAGACGAGGGTCCGAAGTCTTCATCCTATCCGGCAAGATGAGGACATCCGGACCGGTAGACATCTTCATCCAGGCGGCATCTTCTATCTTCTTCCATCCGGCGTGGAGCGGGACCATCTTGAAGCAGCCGACGCGGATCCATCCTCTCCTTCCGGCGACTCCCGACGAATGAAGGTTCCTTTAAGTGACGTCATCCAAGATGGCGTCCCTCGAATTCTGATTGGCTGATAGGATTCTTTCAGCCAATCGGAATTAAGGTAGGAAAAATCTGATTGGCTGATTGAATCAGCCAATCAGATTCAAGTTCAATCCAATTGGCTGATCCAATCAGCCAATCAGATTGAGCTCGCATTCTATTGGCTGATCGGAACAGCCAATAGAATGCAAGCTCAATCTGATTGGATCAGCCATTCCGATTGAACTTGAATCAAATTTTTCCTACCTTAATTCCGATTGGCTGATAGAATCTTATCAGCCAATCGGAATTTAAGGGACGCCATCTTGGATGACGTGACTTAAAGGAACCTTCATTCGTCGGGAGTCGCCGGAAGAAGAGGATGGATCCGCGTCGGCTGCTTCAAGATGGTCCCGCTCCGCACCGGATGGAAGAAGATAGAAGATGCCGTCTGGATGAAGATGTCTACCGGTCCGGATGTCCTCTTCTTGTCGGATAGGATGAAGACTTCGGACCCTCTTCTTGCCGGATAGGATGAAGACTTCGGACCCTCTTCTGGACGGATCGGTGATACCCGGCGTGGTGAAGATAAGGTAGGGAGATCTTCAGGGACTTAGTGTTAGGTTTTTTAAGGGGGGTTTGGGTTAGATTAGGGGTATGTGGGTGGTGGGTTGCAATGTTGGGGGGGTATTGTATGTTTATTTAAATGCAAAAGAGCTGTTTTCTTTGGGGCATGCCCCGCAAAAGGCCCTTTTAAGGGCTGGTAAGGTAAAAGAGCTGTTAAATTTTTATTTTAGAATAGGGTAGGGCATTTTTTTATTTTGGGGGGCTTTGTTATTTTTTTAGGGGGCTTAGAGTAGGTGTAATTAGTTTAAAATTCTTGTAATTTTTTTTTTGTTTGTAATTTAGTGTTTTGGTTTTTTTTGTAATTTAGTTTAGTTGATTTAATTGTAGATAATTGTAGGTAGTTTAGTTAATTAATTTATTGATAGTGTAGTGTTAGGTTTAATTGTAACTTAGGTTAGGATTTATTTTACAGGTAATTTTGTAATTATTTTAACTAGGTAGCTATTAAATAGTTATTAACTATTTAATAGCTATTGTACCTAGTTTAAATAAATAGAAAGTTGCCTGTAAAATAAATATAAATCCTAAAATTGCTACAATATAATTATCCGTTATATTGTAGCTATATTAGGGTTTATTTTACAGGTAAGTATTTAGCTTTAAGTAGGATTAATTTATTTAATAAGATTTATTTTATTTAGTTAGATAAAAACTATATTTAACTTAGGGGGGTGTTAGTGTTAGGATGAATGAAACAGGATATATAGGAGCGCCAATGGCTTAGATATATTACAGGAATAGAAATAATCTCCAATTGGTCCTCTTAGAATTAAGTTTACTTATTCAAATGTCAAACGGATATATTTATTATATAACAACAATTTGATTCTGATCTCCAGAAATCATAAAAATGTAAATAAAAACAAAATTCTAAAGACTAAATACAAAAAACACATATAAAAATACATATAATAAATTACAGCGGATAACAAGTTGTAATCTAATCCAGTTATTTTAACTGGGTAACAAATATCTAATAGTACAGAGTTTTTGTTAGTGAGTCCTCCTAAAGACCCTCTAATATATACACAGATGTGTATTAAGAAACAGATTGGTACTTAATTGAATTTATCAAATAAGTGTACAAATCAACTTAGTGTCCAACATGAAATAATATTAACTCAAATAGTGTTTTCAGTAAGTAATAAGACCAAATCTAATTAGTGATACAAGACCCACATCATAGGTCAACAATTCATACAGGTGGTGCAAATGTGATGATTAAACGCCGTGATGAAAATAAAAATAAGATGAAAATATATTGGAATCCTTAAACAAGCAGAAAAACTATATTGTGGATCACAATATGAAATACAACTCGGTGGTGATTGTGAGTTGGTGTAATCAAAAATCAAAAAATGAAAAAATGCAAAAAATACAAAAAATACAAAATTACACGTGTGGTCCTGCTAGTGGGAATCTAAACTAAACTGGTACCAGCCATTATCTCAATGAGCCTAAATTAAAATCTGAATGATGGACTCAGTGGTCCGGTAATACGTCTAACTTTACTATCTTATAAACAATAAAACAATGAAACAAATAACACAAGCTATATAATCGATATGAACAACATAAAAGAAAGAGAGTTTGTGTCTAATTTGGCCAAAACTAATCCACAACTCTTAAAGATGTGTTTCCACAATTCTTAAAAAATAATAATGACAATGTCCTTAAAAAGTCAATTTGATAAAAGTGAATCCTTATAATGTCTGATAGAAAAAAGTCCTCAATGTGTGGTGGAGTCCAAAGTCCTACTCCTTTGTTATGACAGAAACCTGAAAAAGATGAAAAATGCGCACTAAACAAAAAGCGCTACAAAGGTATGGACTATTGAAAATAGTCTTACCAATCAAATCCTGGTCCTGGATATAATGAGCCTCTCAAATCTTTGGTATAAAAGTTGTCGTCTACGCGTTTCGGCCCTCGTAACCGGTCTTATTTAATAAGATTTATTTTATTTCGTTAGATAAAAACTATATTTAACTTAGGGGGGTGTTAGTGTTAGGGTTAGACTTAGCTTTAGGGGTTAATACATTTATTAGAGCAGCGGCGAGGTCTGGTCAACAGATTAGGGGTTAATAAGTGTAGGTAGGTAGCGGCGATGTTGGGGGGAGCAGAGATGGGGTTAATAAATATAATATAGGGGTCGGCAATGTTAGTGGCAGCAGATTAGGGGTACATAGGGATAATGTAGGTTGCAGCGGTGTACGGAGCGGCAGATTAGGGGTTAATAATAATATACAGCAGGGGTCAGCGATAGCGGGGGCGGCAGATTAGGGGTTTATAAGTGTAAGGTTAGGGGTTTTTAGACTCGGGGTACATGTTAGGGTGTTAGGTGCAGACTTAGGAAGTGTTTCCCCATAGGAAACAATGGGGCTGCGTTAGGAGCTGAACGCTGCTTTTTTGCGCACCTTTTTCTTGTCTGTGCTTTTCCGGATGTGATGGTCATGTGATCCTTGTGTTTCCATTATACGGAACGGATCAGCATCTCTGTGTTGTTTCTGCAGTCTGTCTCAGTGTATGTGCAGTTGCGTGTCAATCTCTTTGTCCTTTTCAAGCCCCCTGGAGTTGCGGTAGGCACCTCAGCGTTGCTGGGGTGTAGAGGTTCTCAAGTTTTAGTTTTTTGATAATGTTTTTTTGGTTTTTTGGTCTCTCTTAGAGTGACAGTTATCCTTTATTCTAATCTATTTTTTTCCTTTTTTTCTTGGGTCTAATTTTTTTAAGCTGTGGACATGGATAATGATGATATTGTTTTAAATAAATGTTTATTATGTTTAGAGGCGCAAATTGTTTCTCCTTTGCAGTTTTGTACTACTTGTTTAGCTAGAACGCTACAATGTAAAGAAAAATTATTGCCCTATGAGCCTAATGTCTCTCAGGATGATGCTGTTCAGGCAATGCCCCTGCCTTCTCCTCAAACGTCCCAAGCCTCTATGGCATCACATGCAGTGCCCTGCGGTTCCTCTCAACCTCCTGGTGGGGTATATTTGCCTGCAGATTTCACCGCACAGATATCTTCTGCAGTAGCTGCAGCATTATCTGCTTTTCCTGTTTTTAGGAAAATGCAAGAGGAAAACTAAACACTTAATAAGATAGTAAGGTGCCTGTTTCGGCAGCTACTATACAGGTCAATCTTCCTCATAACTCTAGGGAGGATGTTACATCAGTTCCTTCTGAGTGTGAAATCTCTGATTCTGACAGTGTTAATCTTTTGTCTGAGGTGGAAGAAGTAAGCTTTAGGTTTAAGCTTGAACATCTTCATGTTTTATTAAAGGAGGTATTGGCTACTTTGGATGATTCTGACTCTCCTGTTGTGGTTATCCCTAAGACATCTAATAAGCTAATGAGCAATCCAAGTCCTCTTGGAGACCCAGTCAGTCCTGGAACAATGGGAAGCAATCTAAGAAACCCTCAGCTGAGAACTGGATTGGGGGCCGCACATTCATGCAGGCTTAAGGGCCCGATTGGGTTTCTTATATGGCTTGGATTTATTCTAATTTGGAGATGGTCTCTAATTAGAGCCAAAGACTTTAGGGGAGGAAGCAGTTTTCTGTTCTCTATTCTGATGAAAGGAACGAAAACGATTAGTAGCTTTAAATTTTCCCTTAGATTTTTTTGTCTTGGGGAAGAAAAACTCCCTTTCCCCCAGTAATAGTGGAAATAAGAGAAACAAATTGAGAACAAAAAAAGGTTTTTACCTTAAAAGGAGGGAGACAGTAATCTTGTTTTAGACACCATGTCAGCATTACAAGATTTAAGCCATAAAGCTCTTCTAGTCAGAATAGCTTAAAACATAGATTTTACGTTGATTTTCATATCATCAAAAATAGCATCACAAATATAATTATTTGAGTGTTGAAGTAAAAGGACAATGTTAGATAATTCAGGGTCTGAAGACAACTGCTGAACTAATTTGTCTAACCAAAAAGTAGAAGCAGCAGCAACATCAGCCATAGATATAACTGGTCTGAGAATATAGCCAGTATGTAAATATGCCCTTTTAAGATAAGATTCGTGCTTCATATCTAAAGGATCTTTAAAAGAAGTTCTGTCTTCCATAGGAATGGTAGTATGTTTAGCAAGAGTGGAAATAGCCCGATCAACCTTAGGGACTGTTTCCCAAAGTTACAAATTAAGACCACTGCTTCTTCACTTATGTTTCTGGCGAGACTAAAGGCTCACGTGGACACTGCTGCATTCGCAGCATAATAAATTAGCCCCATAGCCTTCTCTATGGCTGCAGCAATAACATCTTTAATTTCTGCAGGAATGCCTTAGACTGAGATGGAATAACAGTGGATGCATTTGTATTCATAGAAATATTATCAGCATGTAATAATGTATCAAAGCCTGAAGTCACATACTTGAGCTGAAGAATTTAAATCAGCTTTTTTACAACAAACACACTTAGCTTTGGTAGAAATATGGTCATGCAGCTCAGTTTCTATGATAACATCAGAGGCAGGTTCAGTTACAGGGGTCAATTTATCAAAGCATCAATCTCAGTGCATTCGCCGACATCAATACGCTCGCCAGACATCGCTGCTGGGGATCTGAATACGATCCCCTTTTTTATAAAAAAAGCTGTCAAAAATACGCGCGCCAAGTATGGTGCAAAGAGCATCGTACTGTTGTTAACTAACAGTCATCAATGATGCAGTTATTCGGGTTTTTCCCAACTTTATTTATATAATTTCATTACTGTCCATGAACAACCACATTTCTCTAAAGCTATTTATTTATTTTTCAACTGTTAATGTCCAAGAAATAGATAGATATATACCTCAACAAACAATATCTCATAGAAAGTTATTGTTATATTGATTTGTTATACAAAAAAAATCTGTTATATTATACTTTCACATAAATTAATGTGTATTTGTATTTCTAGAAATCATGATATGCTTTTATCTCATATTTTATTTTTATAAATGATTATTAAAGCTAGAATTTGTACATATATCTTTGCACATACTTTTATATATATATATATATATATATATATATATATATATATATATATATATATATATATATATATGTGTGTGTGTGTGTGTGTGTGTGTGTGTGTGTTATGTCAGAAATCTTTTGCAAACATATTTATATGTCCCTAAATTCCTTTTTTTGATCTAAACAATGCTGTCTTTCATATCTATGTGTTTATTTATACCACTATATGTATATAGTGTAAATGTATTATTATTCTGAGCAGGAATAATTGCGAATATAACATGTAATCATGGTATCATATCTATTTATTTGCAATCAATGGATATTTTAAGAGCTAGGCCAGTTTTCTCTCTGTACCTGTGTAACTCCTCCTGATTGCAATCTAGTTTTAAAAACCACCCTTCACGTGTTATAAAATGACATTTCTAACTGAAAAAGAAATTTAAGGGAAGGAAGAAATACACTGAAAATAGCATGACAGTAAAGAGGTGATTTTAATTTCTGCTATATCTGAATCATGACAGTTTAAAGTGAAGGTCAATTTTTGGGATTAATTTTTGGGATTATTTTAAAAACATTAAATTCGCTTACTTTATATGTATAAATAACTAACCCTTTGGCCAAAAAATGTATTTATAATGTTGCTCCGTTATCGCGTTTATCTCCGCCCATACAAGACTTCCTTATTCTGCTTTAATGACGTTGCTTTGTTTCTTACAACGGGACTACGCTCGTGCACCCTTCTTCTGTTTGAAATGCGCATGCGTATGGTCAGTTCAATAGCGCATGCGTGTAATTAACGGCCGTAACTTTGTATGCAGTAATTTTGTGAGCGGACAAGGTATGCACGTTACGGAGACGAGCATGATGATGATGACGCGATGTTTACTTACACGCATGCGCATTGATGTCAATCAATAAAGGCACTATGACGGGCGGATTTTGCAGCTGAAACGGAGCGGTTACAAAACGTAAAATATAAAACTTTTGCTTGTATCTATCTATACTTTGATGAATGAACATCATACTCATTGTAGCTAAAATATTGAAAACTGCTAAGCACAACCCCAGACTTGACCTTCACTTTAATGTTAGGTGGGCTATCCCTTTGAGGTATCAGTTTAAGATTATATTGAATGAAACATCAATTCAAATTTTAAAATCATTGTCTAGAATATTACACTGTGTGTCCTAATGTCAGCATCAATGTTTATCTTTAATACTAATTTCACATATACATACTTCCAAAGTATAATACACAATGTAACAAATGGTACTTACAAGTTCTGATTAGTGATCAATGACGCAAGTATCAAGCATTTTAATTCGTTAGCGATTGTTTAAAATGTATATTTGAATCAGATTGGCTGATGTCATAAATCATGTGATTATGCATATTCCAACCAAAAGTGGTTGAAATATACACTAGTGTTTGGGTTGTTTAGGAGTTTGCATCATAATTGGTGCAAAAAATGTTGCGTCAAAATTGGTGCAAAGTGGAGAGTGGGACTTGTATTACATGACTTAAACATGGTGCACATAGATTTTTCACAAAAAAATAAAAAGGATGTTAACTATATTAAGTTCTGTATTTCATTTGTATCTCTATATCTATGCAAGAATTTGGGGCAAAACTTTTCAACAAATTTGTAGAAATATTGTCCCCTTGCTTTGCAATGAGAGACAAAGTTGTAGCATAATCCATCAGTAGTAATGTATTTTTAATTTTTATTCCTATATCTACTATTGCACCAAATGTGGAGCAATAATATTGTTTGATTTAGAAAGGGTGTACCATTTTAATAGAGTTTCTAATTTATGTTTATTATGTAATATACTTAATTCTCTTGCAGCATCGAACATAATCTTTCTGTGTTTTAAGACTCCCATTGACTTCTATGGCATCCACGACCTGAAGGGTGGCGGATTGAAAACTAGGTAGGCTGCATCGGAATAGACAAGAGCGTACCTGTTAAATGTCTGATAAATTTGGAAAAGGTTCAAATAGAGTTGAATCTGAATTTGAAACATCTGTAATGACGCAAGCATCGATCTGAGTCGGATTGAGATTGCGGGATCGTATATTACGTAACAAATTTCAACATTTGCCGATCTTGACGCTTTGATAACTATGGCAGATCAATCTCGCGACAAATACGACGCAGAATTCAAGCGTATTTTCGGTTGATGCTTTGATAAATAGACCCCTATCTCAGCATGATGGATCAAGTGGGCCGGGTTTTAAAATTCTATTTACAGGTGACTAAGGATTTTCGCCAGTCTTCTGCCCTATTTGTTTGTTTCTCTGGAATGTGTAAGGGTCAGAAAGTTACTGCTACTTCTCTTTCCTTTTGGTTGAGAAGTATGATTCGTTTTGCTTATGAGACTGCTGGAAAGCAGCCTCCTGAGAGAGTTACAGTTCATTCCACTAGGGCTGTCTCATCTTCTTGGGCTTTCAAAAATGAAGCTTCTGTGGAACAGATTTGCAAGGCTGCAACTTGGTCCTCTCTGCATACTTTTCCAAATGTGTCACTTTTGCTTTGGCTGAGGCTTCTTTTGGGAGAAAGGTTCTTTAAGCGGTGGTGCCTTCTGTTTAGGTCTGACTGTCTTGTTCTTCCTTCCTAGTCATCTGTGTCCTCTAGCCTGGGTACTGGCTCCCACTAGTAATTGATGACGTCAAGGACTCACCATATCTGGAAAGAAAGACATTTATGCTTACCTGATAAATTTCTTTTGTTCCGGATATGGTGAGTCCAGGACCCCACCCTTATATTTAAGACGGTTATTTTTGACTAAACCTCAGGCACCTCTACACCTTTGTGTTATTCCTTTTTTCATTTCCCTTTGGTCGAATGACTTGGGATTATGGGAAGGAGAGTGATATTTAACAGCTTTGATGTGGTGCTCTTTGCTGCCTCCTGCTGGCCAGGAGAGATATTCCCACTAGTAATTGATGACGTAGTGGACTCACCATATCTGGAAAGAAACAAATGTATCAGGTAAGCATAAATTTAGTTTTTACGCTTACTTTAAGGTGGGAGAAAAGCCAGTGCCTCAGAAACTGCAGCCTTGATGAGATTCTCCACATTGGGTGGTAAAATAGTAGCATTCTCCTGTAATGAACAAACAGAAAGAGCAGTAACACCCAAAGAAGCAGCATCAGGTTGGTCTGAATGCATTTACATTTTTAAATATGAATCACATAAATAAGCTGGAGGAGAGACCTTAGCTTATTTACAATAAACATACTTAATCTTAGTAGGAAGGTGTTCTGGAGACTTGGCTTCTAAGATAGATATAGAGACAGAATCAGACAGCTCCATTAAAGGATTGACAAGGCAAAGCAATAAACACTATTACCCCCTAAAAGGCTCTTGCAGAATGAAAATAACTTACCCCCTCCTAAAGTAGCGTTAAAAAAACTTGCAGGTACAATGCACGCTAAGCTGAACTGCAAAACAAAGCCTCGACAAATAAACCACAAAATTCATAAACTTCAGTGTGAAATAATGTGTGTAAAAAACTGACATAAGGGGAATAAGAGCGCCAAAACCAGAAGTGTGCAAGCCTGAGAACATATGTGCACTAACCAAATGTGCATAATCCAGCCAAAGTGTGAAAAAAAGTGAAACACATCTAAAAAGAAGTGCACTACCCTGACGACCGTTAAACTTACGTGCGCTATCCCAATGCACATAGACCCGAAGGCAGACACACAAAATTTAAACTAAGCATGCAAAAATACTGACAAGCACAAAATAGCAAGATATAGATTCTGTCCCAGGGCCATACACACACATATAAACAATAAATACCCATAACAAGATTATAGAGTGTCTAAATGTTAAAAAATGATAATTAACAATAGACACTTGTCCACCAGCAAGCAACAATCAAGCCAGTGCTGAAACATAACAGCAGAGGTTATGGAATAGGAGTATATTGCAGATCCATAGAACGAGGCAAAATACAAGCCCCTGCGGCCAATTATGGAGCACCTGTAATAGATTTTTTCATGAGACGAAAAACGAAACCAAAAACCATACCCCATACACATCCCTCTGACAAGCACTGTACTCTAATGGGAACCTGGCCTCAATATAGAATGAGAACCCCTCTTTCTGAAGAAACTCATGCTCATCTTTAGTCTTCAACCACCTCCAGCAGAGACAAAGTAAAGGCTGAGGTATGTGTGAGCTAGGAGGAATTTAACAGGGCTCTTGGGGTTTGAGAATCTTTGCCTCCTCCTGTGTAATGTGAGCGCTCTCGTTTCTCTGTATAATGTACAGCTATTGACCAATCATCTCATTTCCCTGTGTAATGTGAGCGCTCTCCTTTCTCTGTATAATGTACAGCTATTGACCAATCATCCCATCCCCCTGTGTAATGTGAGCGCTCTCCTTTCTCTGTATAATGTACAGCTATTGACCAATCATCACATCTCCCTGTGTAATGTGAGCGCTCTCCTTTCTCTGTATAATGTACAGCTATTGACCAATCATCTCATCTCCCTGTGTAATGTGAGCGCTCTCCTTTCTCTGTATAATGTACAGCTATTGACCAATCATCTCATCTCCCTGTGTAATGTGAGCGCTCTCCTTTCTCTGTATAATGTATAGCTATTGACCAATCATCTCATCTCCCTGTGTAATGTGAGCGCTCTCCTTTCTCTGTATAATGTACAGCTATTGATAATGTGAGCGCTCTCCTTTCTCTGTATAATCTACAGCTATTGACCAATCATCTCATCTCCCTGTGTAATGTGAGTGCTCTCCTTTCTCTGTATAATGTACCGCTATTGACCAATCATCTCATCTCCCTGTGTAATGTGAGCGCTCTCCTTTCACTGTATAATGTACAGCTATTGACCAATCATCTCATCTCCCTGTGTAATGTGAGTGCTCTCCTTTCTCTGTATAATGTACAGCTATTGACCAATCATCTCATCTCCCTGTGTAATGTGAGTACTCTCCTTTCTCTGTATAATGTACAGCTATTGACCAATCATCTCATCTCCCTGTGTAAGGAAGAGTAATTACCAGGAGTAATGGATGGTGGACTATCACCACCATGTTCAGCCCATTTTACGAAAAAACAATTACGCTTTGTATTTTCTACTTTTAAAGGGACACTGAACACAAATTTTTTCTTTTGCGATTCAGATAGAGCATGCAATTTTAAGCAACTTTCTAATTTACTCCTATTATCAATTTTTCTTCATTCTCTTGGTATCTTTATTTGAAAAGCAAGAATGTAAGTTTAGAAGCCAGACCATTTTTGGTAAACAACCTGGGTTGTTCTTGCTGATTGGTGGATAAATTCACCACCAATAAACAAGTGCTGTCTAGTAGACTGAACCAACAATTGGCTGGCTCCTTATCTTAGATGCCTTCTTTTTCAAATAAAGATAGCAAGAGAATGAATAAAAATTGATAATAGGAGTAAATTAGTAAGTTGCTTAAAATTGCATGCTCTATTTGAATCATGAAAGAAACAATTTTGGGTTCAGTATCTCTTTAAGTACAAATTACTTGCTTCTTTTGGCACATTGAGTGTACTTAAATTACGATTTACACTGTGCATAGTAAATACAATTTATTCCTGTATAATTTGTCTACAAATTTTATATTTTTGAGAAAATTATTTTTGGTGAACAATTCTGTTACAATTTTTGATTCACCTTAACAATACAATTTTCCGTGCATATTTGTGTGGGAATGGTTCAGTTATTCATTTTGTAAGATTTTAAAATTACAAATTTAATTGTGCACTTTTGTAATGTATACACCCCTTAGCGAGAAACCCTGTTTTCAGGGTAATAAATTGCTTTATATAATTCCATCAGGGAAATAGAAGGACTAGCGAGCATTCTTACAGAATCTCACCAGCGCAGAGAGCTTTATAAAATCGGGTCCTAAAGCATGGTAATGATACAAATGTTCTAAAAAAGCCCAGACTCAGAAACACCACTTAGAGTCGATTGGTTGTAAATACTCTTCTGGGTGTTAATGAGCAATGTCAAGGCCACATTGGTGCAATATGAAGCTTTGATAGCCTTGTATAAAGGGCCATGAAACTCAGATTTTTTTCCTTTATGATTCAGACAGGACATACATTTTTAAACCACTTTCTAATTTACTTCTATTATCAAAATTATTTCATTCTCTTGGTACCCTTTGTTGAAAGAGCAGCAATGTCCTACTGGGAGCTAGCTGAACACACTGTTAAGCATATAAATGCAGCTGCCAGTCAGCAGCTAGCTTCCACCTCCTGAGCCTACCTAGGTATGGTTTTCAACAAAGGATAATTTCAGAAGCAAAAGTTCATCACAGATAAGGATAAAATAAAAGTCCAAAATGTATTAACATTCTTCATGCAGGATACAATTAATTAAAAACGATTAATCCACGGAAGTGGCAATAGCATACAGATATCATTCAGCACAGTGGTGTAGCATTAATGGCTTATGCGTTTCAGCCCGAAAGCCGTAGTCATAGCCTGTAGTATCTTAGGTCACACCTGTTAAAATAGTCTATAATGCCATTCTATTGGTCAAAAGGAAATTGTAAACACACCCTTAACTGAGTTAAAAATTGTGATATAGTTACACTGCAACAACTGCAGATGACGTCTAGCAATAATGACAAAACAGAAAGGAAGCAAGGCCCTCAGTTGAAGAGAAAATCTACATTTTATCCAATCAATAATCGAGGAAGTGTCATTGAGACATTTTATAGTAGAGTTGAGAGAGATGTAATATCTCTAAAGGAACAAGGTACACCACATAATGCTAATCTAAATATGAGAGAAAGAAAGGCCATTAAAGAACTTAAGGACAATAGTTCCATTGTCATCCGTAAGGCTGACAAAGGGGGCATGACAGTAGTTATGAATCAAGATGATTATGTAGGAGAAGCTACCAGACAGCGGAATAACACCAAAGAATACTCTGTGCTGAAAGGGGACCCTACCCAAATATTCACTTTAGAACTGAGGGATATTTTGGATGAAGGGGTGGAACAGGGGTACTTGGATGTAGCAACATTCCATTACTTGCTACCTGATAATCCCAAGATTCCCCTGTTCCACCACTTCCCCAAAGTTCATAAGTCCATAATTAATGTGAAAGGACGCCCCATTGTAAGTGGAGTTGTCTTTATTGTGCAATCTATCAGAATGGACTGACTGTATTTTACAGCCGTTAGTCATGTGCTTACCGTTACATATTAAGGATACTAAACACGTACTGAGTATAGTGAATGAGTTCAAGTGGAGAGGGGAAAGCAAATGGCTAACAGTGGATGCAGTATCATTATACTCGTGCATTCCCCACAATATAGGACTGGAAGCCATTTGCTTTTTCCTGGAGCACTTTACGGATTATTCAGAAGATTTCAAGGTTTATCTGGTGAAGATAATAGGGTTCCTGTTAACCCACAACTTTTTCTATTTTGAAGGTCGTTACTTTCTCCAAAAATGTGAAACAGAAATGGGGGCGAAATTTGCCCCATCGTATGCAAACTTGTTCCTAGGTTTCTGGGAATTCTTTCACATTTGTGGAGATTGTTATCCCTATCGGAATATATATCTCTGTATAAGAGATATATAGACAACCTGATCTTTGTCTGGACTGGTTCACAGAATCAAGCTATAGAATTTGTGAATCATCTAAATGTTAATGACATGGGCCTGGAATTCACATATGAGTACAATGTAGAGAGCATTAACTATTTAGACCTTACTCTAGGTTTGTCTAATGGTAAAATTAAGACCAAGAGTTATAGGAAACCTATCTTTGGCAACTCAGTCTTACATGGCATTAGCTGCCAACCCAAACATGTCCCACAAGCAATAGCTAGAGGCAAATTTATTAGACTTAAACATAACTGCTCAGATTTGTATTATTGTAATAGCCTTGCTGTTGATCTAGTAAATAGACTTAAGCAAAGACAATATCCTTCTAAGGCAATTTTGAAAGTGAGGGAAGTGATCTCAGTTAGATCTAGAGATACTCTATTGGAGGATAATCCTTCCAAAGGAGCTAAGAATAAATTTGAAGGAGTTACTTTTGTGACTAACCATAGTAGTCAATACCAATCAGTGTGTTCCATTGTTCAAAAGCATTTTAATATTCTAAAGGCTGATGATAAATTGGTTTCAACTGTTGATAAGGGACTGAGATGCTCCTACAGGAAAAGTCCGACCATAGGATCTATATTATCCCCTACTCTGTTACCTACTACACAAATAACAGCTAGTTCATGATTGAAACATTTAGGGATGTACAAATGTGGACATTCCAGGTGCAAACCTTGTGATTATGTTAAATTAACCACTACTTTTACCAGTTTTGTGACAGGACAAGTATATAACATCAAGTCGTGCTTGAATTGTACATCTAAATATGTGGTATATTTGATTGAATGTGCCCTATGTAGGGTCCAATATATTAGACTCACCTCAAGAGATGTAAATACGAGAATTAGGGAACATCTTTCCTCCTTTAAAACTATTAGGTCTTCTAATCTACACCAATTGTACAACATTTTGGGACATTTCATGGAGGCGATCTCTCCTCATTTTCGTGGTGTGTGATTGAAAAAATTGTTAAGCCAAAAAGGGGAGGAGATATTGATCTTATTCTCCAAAAGAGGGAGGCTTTTTGGATTTTCACCATGGGGACTAGGATTCCCAAAGGTTTGAATTCTAAATATGACATCATGAATATATGGGAGTAGACCCCTGTGGAGGCGTATTAATCTTTATTCAAAAAGGTAATAGATTAGGTAACCCATTTCTAGGAATATAATTAACCATTATGATCACTATCATAAGCATCTGGTTTTAGTGTAGCATCTAGGAATATGACTAAGTACTGTACAACTGTGCCAATTTTAGACAAGTATTAACACATAGTATGTGATTATTATCCTATAATAGGTTGATACTTATGGTGGATCCGTGATTTTCTCTATAGAATTAACTTTGTTTCATCTCATAATAAAGATATCATGAAGTTATGCTTTTTTAGTATTTAAGCATAACATGTTCTTAGATCCACATTAGTGTCCCTGTTGCATTTGTTATAATGTTGCAGTAATTTATCACATATCAATGTTTAGATTGGCATTTGAAGGTATAATAGCTTCTCTAGAATTTAGCATAACATGTTCTTAGAAGCATATCAGTGTCTCTGTTGTAAAATTTTCAAAATGCTGCAGCAATTTATCATACATTTATGTCTGGATAGGTATTTTTATGGTACTCTGTCGTTGCAATATCGCTCTTATGTTAGGCATCGTATAGCTCCTGTTTGAGTATAATAAACTATATACTATATACGCTGTTTAGAAATTGCATTTAAGGCTGTATATGCATCAGTTTGTTGTATTTACTATATGCTGTGTATAAGTAATCAAGTTTAGCAATGGTTAATAGAATGGTATTTATAGACTATTTTAACAGGTGTAACCTAAGGTACTACAGGCTATGACTACGGCTTTCGGGCTGAAACAAGTAAGCCAATAGTGCCACACCACTGTGCTGAATGATATATGTATGCTGTTGCCACTTCTGTGGACTAATCATTTTTAATTAATTGTATCCTGCATGAAGAATGTTAATAAATTTTGGACTTTTATTTTATCCTTATCTGTAATGAACTTTTGCTTCTGAAATTTACCTATTTGCCAGTTTATCATCACAGTTCAAGTGTCAGGGGTAGGTGTGAGCAGGAGCGGTAGTGTTATTGGATCAAATAAAGAAGGACGTCACTGGGTGTGACCTGGATCAGCGTGGTTCCTACGAGGACGCTAAGACGGACCGGTGAAGTAGCGAGAGCATTTTGTGGAGGTAAATGAATGTACCGATGCCCGCTGATAAAGTCCGGTAAGCAAGGCTATAGAGCTAGTGGGGACATTTGTACATTGAAGTTTTCTACGGGAAGCCTGGGTACATGGTTATTCGCCCTTTGTGCACTACACTCCGGCACGATAAGTGTCAGTTTATTTATCCTGAGTCTGTATCATACAGACTGACACCTTCCTGGGTTTGCTCTGATTTATATTAATTTCAACAAAGGATACCAAGAGAACTAAGCAAATTAGATAATAGAAGTAAATTGGAAAGTTGTTTAAAATTGTTTACTCAGGGTATGCTCTTGTTCCGGAGGAGGAGTTCAGGTGTGTGGTCATTTGTTGCACCTGTCCTGTATTACCTCCACTACAGGCTGTTGGCGAAATTCCCGTGCCTAATCCCTTAGAACAGGGGAGGCTTGCTTAAGCTAATTTCAACGCTCCCGGAATGAACACAGTGCCTTGACATTGCACTGGGTTGCAACCTGCAGCTGTCTGAAGACTTCCATTTCTACATTTATTAATGCAAGCAGTAAAAATACTGGAGATTTTACATAGCCGGGGGTAACTTGGTGACATACCTGAATATGAGCTAAGGGTGTACCTGGTTAGCCCCCGCAGACTTGCCTGGCTGTGATCCTTCATACCACCAACTCTGTGGCAGCCGTTTAGCCTGGAGAAGAGAATCCACTGTTATACCGGTATGTGAAGATTGTAACTACTCTGTTTATTCGAACACACTGTGTTGCCTTGCTGTGGAGCCGAGTTTTTTGAGCTGACCGGACCTTCAAGGACTTGAGAAAACTTCTGCCTACCTGCGAGGGAAAGAGAGGCGGAAAGGCTCTGGGACCTGCTTTCTCCTTCGGTCTGGTGTCCCCTCCCACCGGTGCTGCGAGAGGGGCACGGACCGTCATACTTCTTCCTCTGGGTCTCGGACTGGCTGCCTCCTATCCTCCGATACTACGTGCTGATTAGGATCTAAGGCAGCTAAGGAGCACTTCTTGTCTCTGCTGAGCTTGGTTGAGTGTCCCCCCTCCCACCAGTGCTGCGCGGGGGGGGCCACATTGGAAAAAGGCTCTTCTACTTACCGCACATACGCCTGGAGCTAGCAGCAGGTACTGGTAATGTAATAGTTAACTGTGACAATTGAAATCGTGCTCCCTGTTTTTCCCCTCGCCTGATAAGAATATATTGTCACAGATGGGGGCAAGACCGGGCTAAGGGAGATACGAGAAGTAAAGAGAGAAAAAAGAAAAAAGAGAAAATGAGTGAATACTATCTTGACTGTCTGGGGCAAACCGGGAGACATAGTTCTATGTATGTAAACCCCTACAGTATTTGACTTTTGTTCAAACGCTCCCACTTGGACTGGGTTTAAACTAAGCATAAGTACCTAAAATGGTCATACATGGGTATATGAACACTGGCCCCTGTAATTATATCATCTAAGGTCCAATTTATCATTTTATAAGGAAAAGAAGGAAAGGGGAAGGAGGGAAGGGGAAAAGAAAAACAGAGAAGAAAGGGTAGGGAAAGGAAAGAAGAGAAAAATATTTTTCCCTGGCCCTGCAAAAATTAATTTACTATTAAAGATATAAAGGTATTTTCTCACTCTGACTGACGGTAGGCATCAAATAATCTAATTGTTTAAAACTAGCCTAGTCTGGTTAAACAATCTAACTTAGTGGGGACTGCTTGCTATAATTTCCCCTTTTTTTTGCTGGCTACACCGGTCAGAGTGGAAAAAAATGTGGCAGTAAAATGTAATTTTACTGCTTTGATTAAATTGTACATAATAATCTATGTAGGTGTACGTTTATAGGGCTTTTTTTTTTTTTTTTTTTTTACAATTAATGCTTGGCTGAAAATTGGAAAAGTTTAAAAATTTAATATATCTTAGATTTCCATTTCCCCTGCTGCAAAAAGTAATTGCTGTATTTCTCTCTGCATTGTAAGATACAGCCTAATACAAGTTTTTTTTTTTTTTTTGTTTGTTTTTTGTTTTTCTTTCTATAAAATAGACAATTGTTTATTTTCAACTGGGATATTTTTTCAAACAATTACTGTGTCCAGGCCCACTACAGGGATTGGAGGAAAATTATTAGTCAGGTGATGTGACGTCAAACCTCACGACTCATCACTCACAGTTACTCCTAACGGCTAACAGATCAGACGCCTCACCATACACTGTGCTTTGACAAACTGTTTAATCGAAGTATTGGTAATATATAACAAGTTAAGATTACTGTGATAAGAGTTATCTGCCCTAATCAAGTTTATCTATAGATACATTTCTACTGTTTATCTTATATTTCGCAGAATCTAAACATTGAATTTTTTATATTTGTGCCCTAAATATATCGGCCGATTCCCCTTGTTTTTTAATATATTTATGATGTTTTATTGTTATTAGATGCCGGCATCTTTTGTAATTTTGTATGTGTTAACATGATATTTGCCTAAAACCACTATATAAATTTATTATAAAAAAAAACTTTTTATTTCTTAGCAACATTGGGTCCTCTTGTTATTTCATTTTATATTTATATAATCTTTTGGTTAGCTCTATTTGTGGAGCGCTTATCCCACACCTATGCCCTCACTTCTCTGTTTAATAGTCTGTAATTTGAGATTTATCAGACCACATAAGGGATTTAAGCATTAACCATTTGACTAGCACTCACACCACCCTTCTTACTTTTGATAAAATAGACAATTGTCAGGACAGGAGCTGAGATTTGTAATTGATTGCAATATAACATAACAATTGTATCCAAGGTGATTTAAGGATATATAACTCTTAGAGCCTCTTGAAAGCCAATTTCTTCTTTATATGTATTTTATCAAATTGCATTTAATGAGAGCTAGCGATGTATAATTTGTTGAGATAGATCTAAGGTTGTTACTTTGTTAAATTCGACTTAAGAGGTTATTTGGATAAGGCAACTGAGTGGTTACTAGGGATGGGCGAATGTTTCGCAACATTCGAAAAACGGCACGAATTTTAACACATTCGTTCGTTCGAATCGAATTTCGAATGTTTACATAACATTCTAACATTCGATTTTCGAATATTCGGTTTCGAATTTTACGATTACATTCGAAAATATTCGAATTCGAAAAATTCGAATTTAGATTGTAATAGTATTTCTAATGCTTTTTCTTTAAATGTAATATTCGAATTATGCAATATTCGAATTCGAAAAATTCGAATTTAGATTGTAATAGTATTTCTAATGCTTTTTCTTTAAATGTAATATTCGAATTATGCAATATTCGAATTCGAAAAATTCGAATTTAGATTGTAATAGTATTTCTAATGCTTTTTCTTTAAATGTAATATTCGAATTATGCAATACGTGTATTCGAATTCGAAAAATTCGAATTTAGATTGTAATAGTATTTCTAATGCTTTTTCTTTAAATGTAAGATTCGAATTATGCAATACGTGTATTCGAATTCGAAAAATTCGAATTTAGATTGTAATAGTATTTCTAATGCTTTTTCTTTAAATGTAATATTCGAATTATGCAATATTCGAATTCGAAAAATTTGAATTTAGATTGTAATAGTATTTCTAATGCTTTTTCTTTAAATGTAATATTCGAATTATGCAATATTCGAATTCGAAAAATTCGAATTTAGATTGTAATAGTATTTCTAATGCTTTTTCTTTAAATGTAATATTCGAATTATGCAATACGTGTATTCGAATTCGAAAAATTCGAATTTAGATTGTAATAGTATTTCTAATGTAATATTCGAATTATGCAATATTCGAATCCGAAAAATTCGAATTTATATTCGAATTCGAAAAATTCGAATTTATATTCGAATTCGAAAAATTCGAATTTCGAATGTAGACATTCGATATAATTATAAACATTCGAATTCGAAAGTGACATTCGAAAACTGTAAATAACATTCGATTTTCGAATTTTTAAGAATATTCGTTCTTATCGACATTCGAATTTAGAATTCGAATTTCGGTAATAACATTCGTTCTACATTCGAAATTCGAAAATTTGCACATTCGCCCATCCCTAGTGGTTACCCAATGTCACAGTCTTATGTAAGGTATATCTAAAGGAATAAACTAAGAAAGGAAGGGAAATTTTACAATTCCTGAGTTCAAAGGAAAAAAAAAAAGACTATATAACTGCTAGAATACAAGCCTTTACGTGTACCCATTTGCAGTGTATTTTAACAAACCGCATTTAAAGTGAATTAGAGATGCAAAATTGTTAGAGCTATGACTTCTAATAGCATAAGAACAATAAACTAAGAAAGGGAAGGGAGGTTTCGTTTAGCTGTAGAACCCCCTGAAAAATAGTTTCTCTACTATTCCTGGAAATTCAGGACTTCTTTTTTTGAGTACTTATTTTTGTCAGCTCATTAGTTGGCGCTGTTGCTCACATAGCCTTAAACATATACATATCTTGGCGTGAAGAATTAAATATCTACTTTTCTTATAACTAGGTGCAATTGACTGGGACAAAGCTTATATAGTTTCAATAAATAAATATCCTTTCTTTCTCACTTCCATGGCTGGATTTTTCACATAATTAATTGAAGCACCCATATATAGGCACTCCCCCCCTTTTTTTTTTTCTCCTACACTGTCCTACACTGCTCACTTATCACTTTTTTCTCACTTCCTTTTTTGAGGTCTAACCACCTCTCCAAATCTCACACTTCCACGCTCTTATTTGTATCTATAAAGCACTTCACTATTATCTTCCTCATGCTACGGCGATAATTTTCACTCCACCTGTTCTTCCGGCACATGGATACATTTCTACACACCGCACGCAAGACCCCCTCTCCACGCAAGAAATTGTTACTGATATACAACCAATATTGGCAAATGCTTCAATGCTACAAGAAACAACAAGTATTCAAAATTTGGTTACTAGCATCTCGGATGCTCTCTCCCCCAAATTTGACGCTCTTAAAATTGAACTCAGACAAGATATCCTCCTGCTAACACAGGAAGTTCGGCAGTTCTCCACTAGATTACAAGAAGTGGAACAGAGGGTGTCTGATCTGGAAGACCTAACGACTGTACATAATTCTAAACTTGAAACGGCAAATATTAATATACAAAAAATTCAAAATAAACTAGAAGACTTAGAGAACTGTTCCAGAAGGAACAATATAAGAATTATAGGTCTTCCAGAGGAACAACAAAATGAGAATCTTGTATCTTTCATCTCAGAGTTATTGCCCAGAATTTTGAAAATACCATCTGCACATCAACCCATTTTGGTTGAAAGAGCGCATAGGTTAGGACCCCCTCGCACAGATAATAAAGGTAGAAATAGACCCAGACCGGTTATAGCAAAGTTATTAAACTATCAGGACAAAATTATCTTATTTCAGTATTATCGTAGACAACACCCGATTATATTTGAAGGGACCACAATCTTAATGTTTCAAGATTTCTCAGCTGACACAGCAGCAAAAAGACGGGAGATCGCTCCCATATGTTCTAAATTTATACAAAAAGGCTACCGAGCAATGTTAATATACCCTTACAAACTTAAGGTTATATCGCAGGAGGAAACGCATTGGTTCGAAGAAATCAGCTTAGCTGAAAAGTTCTATAAAACACTTGACCCCGTAACTCAATAACAGAATATAGGAGTGTAATAATCTGCGAAAGTTAATAAAATAATGTTTTGAAATGCAGGTTTTCATTAGGGAAGACCCCTGTCTTCGGACAGACAAGGGTCGTGGGACTCTTCCCCTCACGTGTGGGGTAATTTCAGAGGAGAGAAGGAAAAATGTTTCTTTTTCTTTCCTTCTTTTTTTCCCCTTTCTCTCCCCCCCCCCCTCCCTGTTTTGTCTCCTTCTCTCTCTCCCTTCATCCCTTTTCTTTTTAAATGGACCGGACAGATAAATGTAAAATAGTCTCATGGAATGTAGGAGGGATCTCTACACCTATCAAACGGAAGGCAATTCTTACATAACTACGCAAATTTCAAACTGATATAGTAAGTGTAGAGCCAAATAGGCTTGCAGCGACATAAGGGTTAAGGCTGTCTGGGAGAGTGAAGTTAGAGGGAGTTACTGGTGTTTGCAACAATGTTGCAGGGGTAGGGAGTGGCTAACCTTTCTTATACTGATGCACTGCATTTCCTGTTCCTCTTTGACCTTGGACAAGAAGCTGACAAGTTGATCCTCCTTCACAGTAGCAGATTTCTTCTCCATTCTTCAATCCTTTCATCATGAGGTGTTCCAGACGATCATCCGCTCCTCCCCTGAGATTTAGGGAGGGAAAAGTTCCTGTTACTAGGCGTGGATTACAAGAGCAGCAGCTAAGTATTACTGAAGCTGATTAAATTATTCCCCTTTCTCAAGTTATTGAGGAAACACCTCCCTCACCACCTACAGAACAGGCCACTATTAATCAGCCTAATTTAGCAACTAGGCAAATAACAGAAAAAAATCCCCCTAGGCAAGACATTATCACTGTGGAAATGCACCCACCTCCAAGCTCACAGCTTCGGGCACACACTATCTCTCCCCCTCCCCACCAGCCTACCCCCCCCTGCTTTGGCCACACAAGCAGCTGGTAATCAGGATTTAAATATTCTGGGGATGTTTGCATCTCTACCACCAAATGCGGCAGGTGCAGTTGCATCCCTGCTTTCCTCTCTTGCGCAAGCGATAGCTACTGGAAGCCCCCTACAAAACTTTAATCTGGCCCCTAGTGCTGCCATTTCTCCTGATGTTGGCCCCTTGACTTTGGCCCCCATGGCGACCGCGCCTGTTTTGGCGCCAAAATCGCCATCTTTAATTCCTCCTATGGGCTCTGACACAGCCCCTGCTTCTAGGGCCCCCACTGCGAGCCGCGCGCATCCTGCTGTGTTGGTCCCGCCCCCTCCGGTAACTGTTTCCAGGCAGCTCTTCCCCGGGCCTAATCCTAACATCCTGACCCCCCAGCAAAGGTTACCGCACTCATCCGATGTTCCGGTGACATCTCGGCTGGCGGCGGTAAGCGGAGCTAATCTTGCAGAAGGCCTCCTTCCCCTTCATCCTCCTAGGCCGCGTGTGGAGCTGCCGCTGACGTCACTTCCGGCCGAGCGTGCTTACGCTTCCGGTGACGTCAGCGGAGTACCCATTCAGCCATGCGGTAGAACGGCGGCCAGACGCGGACTCCTGGCAGGTGAGCACCGTAAGCGCTCTCTAGCCAGGGGCCGCCTAGTTGGTCGCCGGAGGGGCTTTGGGGTCCACAGACAACTGGCTACTGGGCGTGGGAGCGGGGTAGCTGTGTTTGAAAGCGGGGCCCAAGGCATTAACACGCACACGCATGAGTCTAATGTTATGCAGAGAAATGAAACCGCTGCTCAAAACGTTGGGGTTAACCCTGTGGGAATGAATGTTATTAACCCTATGGAAATGAATGCTAATGTGCAAAATCGCAATATTAACCCTATCGTCATGAATGCTATGGAAATGAATGCTAATGTGCAAAATCGCAATATTAACCCTAGGGAAACTAATGTTAATGTGCAAAATCACAATATTAACCCTATGGGAATGAATGCTAATGTGCAACATCACAATACTAATGCTATTAATGTACAAACACAAAATAGGGTTGCTGCAGATGTGCTCACACATCATGTCAGCACACTCTCAAAGGTTGCCACACAGCCAAATACTGGTATCATTGGTGTGAATGAGGACAGGCAGACATTACCTGTTGCAAATAATTATGCAGCTAGACCCAGCTCAGTTAATGCGGCTATGAGCAGGGATAACACTGTTAGGGATGTGCATGTGGGGATGGCTGGGGTGAATGCTGCAAGTGATTTTAATATGGCTAATGTTATTCAAGTACCCGTGCAAGTGGTCCCTGCTGATAATTTTCATGTGCATGGGGGTTTGAAGGACACTAACACAGACAAATCAACAGCGTGGCAACCCCTTGCTGCTAAGGGCGCCCACCCCGGTGAGGGTGGACGCTCTTGAGCTGTGGTTGCGCACATATCCTGACCGCCAAGCAGCAGGCTTGCTCTTGGCGGGGTTTAGGGATGGTTTCGTGATACCCACCAATAAACCTGTGGTGGGTTCGCAAAATCATCGAAATTTGAAATCGGCCTACCAATACCCAGGAGTGGTTCGGGAGAAGCTAGCGAAGGAAATAGCTTTAGGGAGAGTAGTGGGCCCCTTTGGGGCCCCTCCTATGGATAATTTGGTTATCTCCCCTCTGGGGGTGGTTCCAAAGAAGGAACCAGGAAAGTTCCACCTAATACAGCACCTCTCTTACCCCAGGGGCCAATCGGTCAATGATGCGATCGCCCCGGAGCTTAGCACGGTTCACTACCAACCATTTGATAAAGCTCTTGATCTGGTCCGTGGTTTTGGGAGAGGTGCCTTGTTGGCGAAACTGGATATTGAATCCGCTTTCCGTCTCCTTCCTTTGCACCCCGCATCATTTCACCTTATGGGATGTAAATTTGAGGGTAATGTCAGGAATGGTACCTGTACCTTTAACTCAATTTTATTTATTCTTGCTCCTCCCCCTTCCACCTGCCGATTAATCTGTTTAGACTACCTGAATCTCATGTGAGAGGACGCTATTCTGAACCTCTTGGCTACTTCCATACTTGTTATTCTTTAACACTGACTTTATTTCACCAACTTGGATAAAGTTTTCCACCTAAGTTACGCTTACTCTGATAAGCAAGTTGTCAATACTTTGAATCCAATCATCTGTGTGGATTAACCGCTAACTAAAGTATTTCCTACTGTGGCTTGCTCCCTTAACAAAGACTCACCGGCTTTTCGACTCCACTGCAGAGGGATTACAAATACTGTTCGCGGGTCATACCCGCTCACGAATAACTTCGTCTCAACTCTAGTACCGGGCAGCCTGCCAGCAAGCGCTCTCTGTGATAGGACTCCAGCGACACACCTCCGTTCTGCCTTCCACTTACTGCACGATAGTTCCGGCACACGAAGGGCTTACGCTGACTGCCTGTCAGCTGTTTCTGTGAACTGCACACAGGCTGAACAGAAGCGCTGCAGCTGCAGCACAGACACGTCTCCTATTACTAAGGTACCCATTCTATTTCTATGACAAACTGTATCTTACCATAACTGGTACAATAGAACTGTAAAGGTATCCAATAAACTCTCACACCTTAAAGTGACAGTCTGCAGTTGAGATCCTACTACATTAAGGGTTACATCACCCTGACAGGTAATTACTACGTGGACAGATGCTTACCCATGGGGTGTGCCATCTCATGCTCTATGTTCGAATGTTTTAGTACATTTTTACACTGGGCAGTAGCCAAATTGGCAGGAGGGGACTACGTAGCACACTACCTTGATGATTTCCTCCTGGTAGGGGAGTGCAATACAAACAGGTGTAGCCACCTTATGGTTGAAATGAGGAGTCTCATGTCACAACTCGGGGTGCCTTTAGCAGAGGATAAGACACAGGGTCCATGTACTACTTTGACCTTCCTGGGTATTGAAATAGACACCTTGCAGATGGTATGCAGGCTGCCTATTGAAAAGGTACAAAACATGTTGGCTTCAGTTAGGGCGGCTGTTTCCAAAAAATATCTATCTTTGAGGGAATTGCAGTCCCTTTTGGGGTTGTTAAACTTTGCCTGTAGGGTGATCCCAATGGGCAGAGTTTTTAATAGGAGGCTGGAAAATCCGCTTAGGGGCAACCCTAGCGTGTCAACGAAAATACTGGTATCACAGGACATGAGGGATGACCTCAAAGTCTGGGATATGTTTTTGAGCCAATTTAACGGAATTACTGTCTGGCGGGACCCCCCGATATCCAGTCAGATCCTGCATCTGTTTACAGACGCAGCGGGGTCCCAAGGTTACGGTGCCTATTTCCAAGGGGAATGGTGCGCCGGACCATGGCCGTTGAAATGGAGCTCTACTCCCCTGATCAGGAACATGACCCTCCTTGAATTGTTCCCAATTGTTATGTCGGTTGAGCTGTGGGGGCTGAGGTTGCGGAATAAGTCGGTAATATTTTGGACAGATAACTTAAGTGTTGTGCATTCCATTAATAGACTTTCCGCTTCCTCTGTAACTGTGGTTCGATTGTTGCGGCACCTAGTTCTGAGGTGCCTCCAACTCAACATTAATTTCCAATCTAGTCATGTGCCAGGGGTCAATAACGTTATAGCAGATGCCCTATCTAGATTTGATTGGGCTAATTTTAGACGATTAGCGCCACGGGCGGCAGAGGCAGGGCTAACCTGTCCCGGTTTTCTTTGGCAGCTAGTGGAACATGGCTATCCTTAATCCCATTGGTCCGCTCATCCCTCGCCCCAGCGACCTGGCTAACCTACGTTAGTCATTGGAAGGAATGGGACAAATTCTGCACTACGCGGAGGGCGGAGTCATCAGTCAGCTCTCAAGTGATGCTGGGTGAGTGGCTAGTAAGTATGCAAGCGCTAGGTTTGCGAAAAGGGGCGGTCCAGTCACGCATGGCAGCCCTATCTTTTTTCTTTAAACTACTGGGTTCCGGGGACCCCACAGGCTGTTTTTTCATTAGACAGACTCTCAAGGGTTGGGGGTGGATGCAGCCCAACAAGGGAGATATTAGGGAACCTATTACTCGGGACCGGCTTGAGAGGCTGGTAGCGGTTTTACCTAGCATTTGTAGGTCGGAATTTGAGGTTTTACTTTTCAAAGCAGCCTTCGTCCTGGCATTCGCAGGGGCCCTGCGTATTACTGAACTAGTGTCCCCGTCTAAAAAGCATATGAAAATTTTGCCACCCGCTGTCTTACTTTTTATACCTAAATCAAAAACAGATCAAGCGGCTAAGGGTACTTGGCTAACTTTTACAGCGCAAGGGGATCCTTGCTGCCCCATGGAAACTTTGGCGGCATACGTGCGCCATAGGCCAGTGGTGGCTGGCCAATTTTTGGTACATGAGAATGGAATGGCTCTTTCTATCTACCAGTTTCGTAGGGTCTTGGCGCTTGCGGTAGAATCAGCTGGTTTCGACCCCTCCAGGATTACCCCTCATTCATTCCGCATTGGAGCGGCTACAGATGCTGCCTTGCGGGGGGCACAGGAGCATACTATTAAAACACTGGGTCGCTGGCGATCAAATCGGTATAAGTTGTATGTTCGCCCATTATCTGGTAGCAGTGGTTCTCACCATGTGTAACGAGAAAATGAGGGGGGGGGGGTTTTGTTGATTCCCTTCTTACATAACACTTGTTTCTATTTTACAGGTGTACGCAAGGCTTCAACAAGGGTATGGATCGTGGGCCATTCCTTCATTCATTGGGCAGCGATCCGTGCTCTCACCAGGGTTGGGGGGCAGAATTTGGGTTTCCCCGCATCAAAGGCTTCCATCCGTTGGCTGGGGTTTAAGGGTTTGTGCTGGCCCCAGCTCCCCAATGTTCTCACAGATGCCCATAGACGGTGGGGTAAACCTCACATTATTCTAAAACATTTAGGGGGTAATGACATGGGTGCCATTCCATCTCTTGAATTGACCAAAATTATTCAGTCAGACTTAGGCTGGCTTAGGGCATGGATGCCAGAGGTAATTATAGGTTGGTCTAATGTAATAGCGCGCCGCCAATGGCGATATATGGGATCCTCAGGCGCAGCCTATAGGGTGAGAAATAAGCTGAACAGGGATGTGGGCTCGGCCGTCACTGGTAACCAGGGCTTCGTGGTACGGCACGATGCCATTACAGCTGACAAGCGGGAGCTCTATAGACCTGATGGGGTTCATTTATCTGATGTAGGGCTAGACTTATTTTTAGGGGATTTGTCAAAAGCTCTCGCTCCCTTCCTGTAAGTCAGGTCGGGTGGGTGGCGGCAAGTGATACCTGAGATGCTATCCCTTGTGGCGGGAGGTTTGCGGCCCAGTAGCGGCGAACGGGGGGAGTGATGGCCAGGCTGTTGAGGGTGGGGCTCGATTACTTCAGTTAACTGGAGTGCCCCTCCCTCCGGGTAGGTAGGCCAGAAGAACTCGTAACACCCCTAGTAGCATTTCCATTTCTCGTGCAGAGTTTTTCTGCTGTTGCCTTCCATTAGGCCGCTCTCCTCTGTAGTCCGGGGGGTTAGTCTTAGCCTCTCATTTGCCGCCATCTGTTGAATTATTATCTGTCGGTTTAGTTAATAGTTAAGCCTAAAGTTATAGGTTAATAAAAGGGACCAGTGATGGTTCAAAAATTTTACCCAAATACTTGTGTCTGTCTTTATTTAAGGTTAGGCCCCGTGGGCCAGTTAAAGCACAGTTATTACAATTATTAAGGTTAGGCCCCGTGGGCCAGTTAAAGCATAGTTATGTTTATGTTTATTGAAGGTTATTTTCCCCTCCCCTCTTCTGGGATCGACAAGGTAAGCCTTTAATCCCTTATGGTTTCATTCAAGAAACCCACTTAACTGCAGAGGAAACTGTAAAATTAAAAACTTCCTGGGTTAAAGAGGTATATTTTTCTGCTAGTGTTAAAGGGACATAATACTCATATGCTAAATCACTTGAAACTGATGCAGTATAACTGTAAAAAGCTGACAGGAAAATATCACCTGAGAATCTCTATGTAAAAAAGGAAGATATTTTACCTCACAATCTCCTCAGCTCAGCAGAGTAAGTTCTGTGTAAAAAGTTATACTCAGCTGCTCCCAGCTGCAGGTAAACAAATTTAAAAAAATGAAGAAATGAACAGCAGCCAATCAGCATCAGCAGTGCTGAGGTCATGAACTCTTACTGTGATCTCATGAGATTTGACTTAACTCTCATGAGATTTCATAGTAAGCTTCCTTTACCTGATTGGTGAAATAATATGAGAGTGCACGATGCTAGTCCCTTCAGATGTCCCAGGACAAACACACTAAAATGCTGCTTAGAAATCCTTTACAATGGGAGGTGGCTACTGAGGAACTTTTGAGGTAAAATCTCTTTCTTTTTAACATAGAGATGTTCAGGTGATATTTTCCTGTCAGCTTTTTACAGCTATGCTGCATCACTTTCAAGTGTTTAAACATTTGGGTATTATGGCCCTTTAAGAGAAAGAGGGGGTAGCAATGTTAATAGGTAAAAAAATCAATGCAGAAGTGGTTCATTCTGCGGCCGATCCAGGGGGGAGATATGTCTTATTAAAAATAAAGGCCTAGATTTGGAGTTTGGCGGTAGCCGTGAAAACCAGCGTTAGAGGCTCCTAACGCTGGTTTTAGGCTACCTCCGGTATTTGGAGTCACTCAAAAAAGGGTCTAACGCTCACTTTTCAGCCGCGACTTTTCCATACCGCAGATCCCCTTATGTCAATTGCGTATCCTATCTTTTCAATGGGATTTTTCTAACTCCGGTATTTAGAGTCGTGTCTGAAGTGAGCGTTAGAAATCTTACGACAAAACTCCAGCCACAGAAAAAAGTCAGTAGTTAAGAGCTTTCTGGGCTAACGCCGGTTCATAAAGCTCTTAACTACTGTACTCTAAAGTACACTAACACCCATAAACTACCTATGTACCCCTAAACCGAGGCCCCCCCACATCGCCGCCACTCGATTACATTTTTTTAACCCCTAATCTGCCAACCGCCACCTACGTTATCCTTATGTACCCCTAATCTGCTGCCCCTAACACCGCCGACCCCTATATTATATTTATTAACCCCTAACCTGCCCCCCACAACGTCGCAGCCAGCTACCTACAATAATTAACCCCTAATCTGCCGACCGCAAAGCGCCGCTACTTAAGTTATCCTTATGTACCCCTAATCTGCTGCCCCTAACACCGCCGACCCCTATATTATATTTATTAACCCCTAATCTGCCCCCCTCAACGTCGACTCCACCTGCCTACACTTATTAACCCCTAATCTGCCGAGCGGACCGCACCGCTACTATAATAAAGTTATTAACCCCTAATCCGCCTCACTAACCCTATAATAAATAGTATTAACCCCTAATCTGCCCTCCCTAACATCGCCGACACCTAACTTCAATTATTAACCCCTAATCTGCCGACCGGAGCTCACCGCTATTCTAATAAATGTATTAACCCCTAAAGCTAAGTCTAACCCTAACACTAACACCCCCCTAACTTAAATATAATTTAAATCTAACGAAATGAATTCACTCTTATTAAATAAATTATTCCTATTTAAAGCTAAATACTTACCTGTAAAATAAATCCTAATATAGCTACAATATAAATTATAATTATATTATAGCTATTTTAGGATTAATATTTATTTTACAGGTAACGTTGTATTTATTTTAAACAGGTACAATAGCTATTAAATAGTTAAGAACTATTTAATAGCTAAAATAGTTAAAATAATTACAAAATTACCTGTAAAATAAATCCTAACCTAAATTAGGATTAGATCAGCCAATCGGATTAGATCGGATTAGGATTGGATCAGCCAATCGGATTGATCTTGATTCTGATTGGCTGATTCCATCAGCCAATCAGAATATTCCTACCTTAATTCCGATTGGCTGATAGAATCCTATCAGCCAATCGGAATTCGAGGGGCGCCATCTTGGATGACGTCCCTTAAAGGAACCGTCATTCTTTAGTTGGACGTCGCCGGATGAAGATGGGTCCGCGGTGGAGGTCTTCAGGATGGAGCCGGTCCTCATCGGATGAAGATAGAAGATGCCGCTTGGAAGATGATGGTTGCCGGTCCGGATCTACTCTTCTTCCCGGATAGGATGAAGACTTTGGAGCCTCTTCTGGACCTCTTCAGCCACCGGATGATGGATCGCCAGCCCCCGCTTGGGTTGGATGAAGATTTTGGAGCCAGGACCGATCGGTGATACCCGGTGAGGTGAAGACAAGGTAGGATGATCTTCAGGGGCTTAGTGTTAGGTTTATTTAAGGGGAGTTTGGGTTAGATTAGGGGTATGTGGGTGGTGGGTTGTAATGTTGGGGGGGGTATTGTATGTTTTTTTTACAGGCAAAAGAGCTGAACTTCTTGGGGCATGCCCCGCAAAGGGCCCTGTTCAGGGCTGGTAAGGTAAAAGAGCTTTGAACTTTAGTAATTTAGAATAGGGTAGGGCATTTTTTATTTTGGGGGTCTTTGTTATTTTATTAGGGGGCTTAGAGTAGGTGTAATTAGTTTAAAATTGTTGTAATATTTTTCTTATGTTTGTAAATATTTTTTTATTTTTTGTAACTTAGTTCTTTTTTATTTTTTGTACTTTAGTTAGTTTATTTCATTGTAGTTATTCGTAGGTAGGTATTGTATTTAATTAATGTATTGATAGTGTAGTGTTAGGTTTAATTGTAGGTAATTGTAGGTATTTTATTTCATTAATTTAATGATAGTATAGTGTTAGGTTTAATTGTAACTTAGGTTAGGATTTATTTTACAGGTAATTTTGTAATTATTTTAAATATTTTAGCTATTAAATAGTTCTTAACTATTTAATAGCTATTGTACCTGGTTAAAATAAATACAAAGTTACCTATAAAATAAATATTAATCCTAAAATAGCTATAATATAATTATAATTTATATTGTAGCTATATTAGGATTTATTTTACAGGTAAGTATTTAGCTTTAAATAGGAATAATTTATTTAATAAGAGTTAATTAATTTCGTTAGATTTAAATTATATTTAAGTTAGGGGGGTGTTAGTGTTAGGGTTAGACTTAGCTTTAGGGGTTAATACATTTATTAGAATAGCGGTGAGCTCCGGTCGGCAGATTAGGGGTTAATAATTGAAGTTAGGTTTCGGCGATGTTAGGGAGGGCAGATTAGGGGTTAATACTATTTATTATAGGGTTAGTGAGGCAGATTAGGGGTTAATAACTTTATTATGATAGCGGTGCGGTCCGCTCGGCAGATTAGGGGTTAATAAGTGTAGGCAGGTGGAGGCGACGTTGTGGGGGGCAGATTAGGGGTTAATAAATATAATATAGGGGTCGGCGGTGTTAGGGGCAGCAGATTAGGGGTACATAAGGATAATGTAAGTAGCGGCGGTTTACGGAGCGGCAGATTAGGGGTTAAAAATAATATGCAGGAGTCAGCGATAGCGGGGCAGCAGATTAGGGGTTAATAAGTGTAAGGCTAGGGGTGTTTAGACTCGGGGTACATGTTAGGGTGTTAGGTGCAGACGTAGGAAGTGTTTCCCCATAGCAAACAATGGGGCTGCTTTAGGAGCTGAACGCGGCTTTTTTGCAGGTGTTAGGTTTTTTTTCAGCTCAAACAGCCCCATTGTTTCCTATGGGGGAATCGTGAACAAGCACGTTTTTGAGGCTGGCCGCGTCCGTAAGCAACTCTGGTATCGAGCGTTGAAGCTGCGTTAAATATGCTCTACGCTCCTTTTTTGGAGCCTAACGCAGCCTTTATGTGGACTCTCAATACCAGAGTTATTTTTATGGTGCGGCCAGAAAAAAGCCAGCGTTAGCTACGCGGGTCCTTACCGACAAAACTCTAAATCTAGCCTTAAGATTGCTCAGAGGATGTATACGCTCTGTAATACATATGGTCCAAATGTGCTTGATCCAGAGTACTGGAACACTCTCCAGTCTAAACTTTTATCTTATGCAGAAGGTCTCTTGATTATTGGTGGCGATTTTAACATGGCACCTAAATGCCCATTAGATAGACTAAGACAGGATACTAAATGTCTGAAGCAAAAAAGAGATAATCTAGAATCCAAGATATATAAAAAAATTATGTTTCCACCGACGCACGTTTTTTCTTCCCATACTATTTAGCATCTGACTCAAAATTTAAAAAGTGTCTTTTAAATAAATATAAAGAATATGTATATTTTAATAGAGAATATTTGAAAAGCCCTGAAATATTCTGGGAGACTGCGAAAGCAGTGATAAGGGGGGAAATGATTGCATACAACGTTGCCTTGCTAAAAAAAACTAGATTAAGGGAAAAAGAATGTAATGTAAATTCCTGCTTAAAGGGACAGTAAACCTTAAAAATAATGTTATATAATTCTGCACATAGTGCAGAATTATATAACATTATATTAGCCAAACTTTGTAAATCATAATATTTCCTTTTTATTTTTTAAAAATACCGCTGTTTTACAGACCCGCTCTCTGTACTCTGCTGAGCGGGTCTGTTGTTTTTACTGAGCGCATCGGGCCAGCTGTATAGTCACAGCCCGGCCCGACCGCGCCATTAGACACAGTGCAGCTCGCTCCCGCTCTACTTGATAAAACCCCTCTTAACTGGGCAAAATATGTAAGAGCAAAAAATGAGAGGGATACCTTTGTTTTATCCCAAGAAACACAGAAATAGCTGAAAATCCAGGCCAGAATGTACAGATACGGCAATAAGTCCGGCAGAATGTTGGCCAAATTAATCAAAAATGAAAAGAAACAACCAATTATAGATAAACTCCAGCATAAAAGGGAATATCTTACCAAACCCAATGATATTCTCAATGTATTCTATGAATATTTTAAAGAGCTTTATACGCTCAAAGACAAGGACATAGAGAAATCAGATGATTTGTGGAGTGAAATAAATTATCCTACATTGACTCCAGAAGTTTCTAATAGTATCAACGCCCCTGTTACGGTAGAAGAGATCGGGAAAATAATATCCAAATTGTCTCTAAACAAAGCAGCTGGCTCAGATCGCCTTCCTAGCGAATTTTACAAAATTTTGTCTAGTGAAACTACCCCACACTTATGTACTCTTTTTAATAGTTTTTATATTGATGGTGAATCTATTCCGCCTTCTTTTGTTCAGTCTTATACAACACTGATACTCAAAGGAAGTAAAGATCCCTCCTGTAAGGAGTCATATAGACCAATAGCTCTCCTCAACGCCGACTATAAAATATTAGCTGCAGTTCTGGCGTCTAGATTACAAGGGGCACTTGCAAAAATCATCCATACAGACCAATCAGGGTTCCTAAATAATAGGAACTCTGCTGCAAACATTAGGGAGGTCTTAGTTGTAACAGAATATTATGAGGCAATGATTGGTTTGGATAGCGGGGGAGAGGGCACACATGACCTTGCAATTATATCCATCGATGCCGAAAAGGCATTCGATTCAATTATCCATGAACATATTTATTCTTCACTAAATCATTTCGGTATCAGGGGCAAGTTTACTGACTTTATAGCGAATCTTTATACCCAGCCTGCCACAAAATTGATAGTAAATAACAACCATTCCCCTCCCATTTTTCTAGGTAGAGGGACGTGTCAGGGTTGCCCTCTCTCCCCGCTTCTTTTTAATATTGCTATTGAGCCTCTGGCAATTAAAATAAGACAATATCTTGATGGTATTCAAATTTACAATCATGAAATAAAAATTGGGCTATATGCAGACGATCTACTTGTTTATATGACAAATACCAAATTAAATATGCCAAAACTTTTTCATATTATGGATCATTTTGGTTCTTTTTCGGGGTACAGAATGAATTCTATGAAATCTGAAATACTCTGGCTTAGAAAAAATAAAAACTCTGTAACAAATATTCAGTTTCGACAGGTTGCGGACTCCTTTAAATATTTAGGGATCTTCATTCCAGTTAAAGTTGCAGATCTTTATAATCTCAATATTCCCCCAGTGTTGAAACTGATTAAAGAAAAACTCAAGAACTGGCAAAACTTGCCATTATCACTATCTGGTCGGATCGCTCTATTTAAAATGGCCCTAGGGAAACTTTCAGTGCCAAGAGAATGTGGAGGACTGGCTCTACCTGATATACGGTCCTACAATCTTTGTTTTCTTGCGCGTATTGTCATAGATTGGATCGCATGCAACAACTATGTTCTAAATAACGAACTGGAATCCAATGTCTGTCATCCATATCAGTTATCTGCATTGATCCATCTAGACTTAAAAGAAATCCCAATAGAAATTAAGAAGCTAAAAACAATTTACAATCCGTTGAAAGCATGGCAAAAAATAGCAAAACTTCTTTCAATCAATAGCAAAGCTTCCACATATCTTCCGATAATAGGGAATCCTAAATTTCAAGCAGGTATTCACTCTGGGGTCTTTAAGAGGTGGCATTCCGCTGGTCTAGATATGGTCCATCAAATAATAGATAAAGAGAGACAATGTATCAGATCATTTCAGGAATTAAACATAGAATTTAGCTTGCCAAACAAGGACTTCTTTGGTTATCTGCAACTTAGGCATCTTGCGTTGGAACTAGTTAAAGAAAAAGGCTGGAATTGGAATATGGGTAAGCTTGAAGACTGGCTGGTGTTAACCAGGAATGGTCGTATGTCCATTGCACCATGTTGTCACTCCCTGGGTTTAAATAAAGGAGCCCCTGTCTTAACACAACTGACTATGTATTGGAATACATCAATTGTTCAGAGCAATATAGAATCAAAAATTCTCCAACTTTCAATTAAAAAGGTCGGTCAGAACACGCTTTCAGCTACATGGCGTGAGGCCCATGTTAAATTTCTCCACAGGGCATATTTTACCCCTGAGAAAGGCTATAGGTGTGCCAACTTAGGGTTTAATAGTTGCCCCAAATGTTCATATCTTGCAGCCGATTTTCTACATATGGTATGGTACTGTCCAAAAGTTAGGACCCTTTGGTCCAAAGTGGAATATTGGTTGAAAAATGTATTAAAAATAGCCCCTCTTTCTCTGACACTATATCAGATAGTACTCTGCTTAAGGGAGGAATCTGGTAAACAAAACAGTGAAAAAGTTGTAATTTCTACTATGCTAGCCACTAGATATTTAATTTGCAAAAAATGGAAGAGTCGATCAATTCCAAGTCTCTCTGAAGTGAAAAACTGCATGAAAAAACAATGCATATTAGAACAAAGAGACACAAATATAGATAATGAACAGGATAAAGGTTCTTCGACAATTGGGCTATATTTCTAAAGTTATTTTCTACCACAGAAATAAATCATATAATTTTCCCTTTCCAAAATACTGAAATAGTCTTGTTAGGGAACTGGTAGGTAGCAGGGAAGGGGCAACGGGAGAGTGAAGGGGACAGAGGGGTAAGGGTCTTTTGGGTCTTTTTTTTTTCCCTACGTGGTCCTTATTTCCACACGTGAGGGGGAGAAACAGGGGCTGATAGTAGGTTAGGGGTGAAAAAGCAAATAAAACCCCAAGACACATAGTTAAATGTATATATATATATATATGAAGTAATAATACCATGTATGGTAAATAACATAGTCTTAAAATTATGTGTTAAGCAGAATTAACATAATACTGTTTAAATTAAGCAAGGCCATTGGGCCACATTGTGCTTTAACAGTTTTTGTAGTTTCCTAATATTATTTTGTCTTTATTTTCTGTACAAAATAACAAATGTATTATCTTTGATTTTTTGAACTGTGTTTTGGTTTATAAATAATAAAAAAAAATAGTTTACTCAGAATCATGAAAACATTTGGATTTCATGTCCCTTTAATCTTGTGCATGCCTTTGTAATCGTGACAATGGGATAGAAAGCACAGACTAGGATAGGGGTAGTTACCCATTTCTGGGTTACTAACACACTGATTTGATTCATTAGCTGCTATTGTTGTGGTTAATAAACTATTTGGTATTTACATGCTATATATGGTAAGCTTTAACTGTCAATATATATATTAGTGAACTGAAAGAAAACATGAAGGCCAGTGCAGTTCCAAAGACTACCTGAATATCCTTGGTTTTGATGCAGAACATGAGAGCTTTCTGGAATATATGAGTTCCATTAAAAAAGGACTCAGTGAGTTCTGGAAGTAGCAACTCCAGAATGCAATTTGTGATTGCTCAACTGTGAAGCAGATTAGCTGTGTTCACTGCTTTAATTATTAAAGTACAAAATGATCATGGTATTGTCCTATTGCACTGCTCTGCTGCTGAGAGACAGGCCAATAAAATAGGGCAAAAAGAATAGAATACTTGAAAATGATGGAAAACACACATTAAAGGGACATAATACTCATATGCTAAATCACTTGAAAGTGATGCAGTATAGCTGTAAAAAGCTGACAAGAAAATATCACCTGAGCATCTCTATGTAAAAAAGAAAGATAATTTACCTCACAATTTCTTCAGCTCACCAGAGTAAGTGCTGTGTAAACAGTTATACTTCAGCTTCTGTTCAGAAGCAAGCTGAAAAAAAACAAAAAACATAATTTATGCTTACCTGATAAATTTATTTCTCTTGTAGTGTAGTCAGTCCACGGGTCATCCATTACTTATGGAATATATCTCTTCCTAACAGGAAGCTGCAAGAGGATCACCCAGTAGAGCTGCTACATAGCTCCTCCCCTCACATGTCATATTCAGTCATTCGACCAAAGCAGACGAGAAAGGAGAAACCATAGGGTGCAGTGGTGACTGGAGTTTAATTAAAATTTAGGCCTGCCTTAAAGACAGGGCGGGCCGTGGACTGACTACACTACAAGAGAAATAAATTTATCAGGTAAGCATAAATTATGTTTTCTCTTGTTAAGTGTAGTCAGTCCACGGGTCATCCATTACTTATGGAATACCAATACAAAAGCTAAAGTACACGGATGAAGGGAGGGACAAGGCAGGAACATCAAACAGAAGGAACCACTGCCTGAAGTACCTTTCTCCCAAAAATAGCCTCCGAAGAAGCAAAAGTGTCAAATTTGTAAAATTTTGAAAAGGTGTGAAGCGAAGACCAAGTCGCAGCCTTGCAAATCTGTTCAACAGAGGCCTCATTTTTAAAGGCCCAGGTGGAAGCCACAGCTCTAGTAGAATGAGCTGTAATCCTTTCAGGAGGCTGCTGTCCAGCAGTCTCATAGGCTAAACGTATTATGCTACGAAGCCAAAAAGAGAGAGAGGTAGCCGAAGCCTTTTGACCTCTTCTCTGTCCAGAGTAAACGACAAACAGGGAAGAAGTTTGACGAAAATCTTTAGTTGCCTGCAAATAGAACTTCAGGGCACGGACTACGTCCAAATTATGCAAAAGTCGTTCCTTCTTTGAAGAAGGGTTAGGACACAGTGATGGAACAACAATCTCTTGATTGATATTCCTGTTAGTAACTACCTTAGGTAAGAACCCAGGTTTAGTACGCAGAACTACCTTGTCTGAATGAAAAATCAGATAAGGAGAATCACAATGTAAGGCAGATAACTCAGAGACTCTTCGAGCCGAGGAAATAGCCATCAAAAACAAAACCTTCCAGGATAACAGCTTGATATCAATGGAATGAAGGGGTTCAAATGGAACGCCTTGAAGAACATTAAGAACTAAGTTTAAGCTCCACGGCGGAGCAACAGTCTTAAACACAGGCTTAATCCTAGTTAAAGCCTGACAAAAAGCCTGAACGTCTGGAACTTCAGCCAGACGTTTGTGTAGAAGAATAGACAGAGCAGAAATCTGTCCCTTTAACGAACTAGCAGATAAGCCCTTTTCTAAACCCTCTTGTAGAAAGGACAATATCCTAGGAATCCTAACCTTACTCCATGAGTAACTCTTGGATTCGCACCAATATAAATATTTACGCCATATCTTATGGTAAATTTTTCTGGTAACAGGCTTCCTAGCCTGTATTAAGGTATCAATAACCGACTCCGAGAAGCCACGCTTTGATAGAATCAAGCGTTCAATTTCCATGCAGTCAGCCTCAGAGAAATTAGATTTGGATGTTTGAAAGGACCCTGAATTAGAAGGTCCTGTCTCAGAGGTAGAGACCACGGTGGACAGGATGACATGTCCACTAGGTCTGCATACCAGGTCCTGCGTGGCCACGCAGGCGCTATCAGAATCACCGAAGCTCTCTCCTGTTTGATCTTGGCAATCAAACGAGGAAGCATCGGGAATGGTGGAAACACATAAGCCATGTTGAAGACCCAAGGGGCTGTCAGAGCATCTATCAGCACCGCTCCCGGGTCCCTGGACCTGGATCCGTAACAAGGAAGCTTGGCGTTCTGGCGAGAAGCCATGAGATCCAGATCTGGTTTGCCCCAACGAAGAATCAGTTGAGCAAAGACCTCCGGATGAAGTTCCCACTCCCCCGGATGAAAAGTCTGGCGACTTAGAAAATCCGCCTCCCAGTTCTCTACGCCTGGGATGTAAATCGCTGACAGGTGGCAAGAGTGAGACTCTGCCCAGCAAATTATCTTTGAGACTTCCAACATCGCTAGGGAACTTCTGGTTCCCCCTTGATGGTTGATGTAAGCCACAGTCGTGATGTTGTCCGACTGAAATCTGATGAACCTCAGAGTTGCTAACTGAGGCCAAGCTAGGAGAGCATTGAATATTGCTCTAAATTCCAGAATATTTATTGGGAGGAGTTTCTCCTCCTGAGTCCATAATCCCTGAGCTTTCAGGGAGTTCCAGACTGCGCCCCAGCCTAGAAGGCTGGCGTCTGTTGTTACAATCGTCCAATCTGGCCTGCGAAAGGTCATCCCCTTGGACAGATGTGGCCGAGAGAGCCACCATAGAAGAGAATCTCTGGTCTCTTGATCCAGACTTAGTAGGGGGGACAAATCTGAGTAATCCCCGTTCCACTGACTTAGCATGCACAATTGCAGAGGTCTGAGATGCAGGCGCGTAAATGGTACTATGTCCATTGCCGCTACCATTAAGCCGATTATTTCCATGCACTGAGCTACTGACGGGTGTGGAATGGAATGAAGGACACGGCAAGCATTTAGAAGTTTTGATAACCTGGCCTCTGTCAGGTAAATTTTCATCTCTACAGAATCTATAAGAGTCCCTAGAAAGGGAACTCTTGTAAGTGGTAATAGAGAACTCTTTTCCAAGTTCACCTTCCACCCATGCGATCTCAGAAATGCCAGAACTATCTCTGTATGAGACTTGGCAGTTTGAAAACTTGACGCTTGTATCAGAATGTCGTCTAGGTACGGAGTCACCGCTATGCCTCGCGGTCTTAGTACCGCCAGAAGTGAGCCCAGAACTTTTGTAAAGATTCTTGGAGCCGTAGCTAATCCGAAGGGAAGAGCTACAAACTGGTAATGCCTGTCTAGGAAAGCAAATCTTAGGTACCGATAATGATCCTTGTGAATCGGTATGTGAAGGTAGGCATCCTTTAAATCCACTGTGGTCATGTACTGACCCTCTTGGATCATGGGAAGGATGGTTCGAATAGTTTCCATTTTGAATGATGGAACTCTTAGAAATTTGTTTAGGATTTTTAAGTCCAAGATTGGTCTGAAGGTTCCCTCTTTCTTGGGAACCACAAATAGATTTGAATAGAATCCCTGCCCGTGTTCCGTCCGCGGAACTGGGTGGATCACCCCCATTAGTAAAAGGTCTTGTACACAGCGTAGAAACGCCTCTTTCTTTATTTGGTTTGCTGATAACCTTGAAAGATGAAATCTCCCTCGTGGAGGAGAAGTTTTGAAGTCCAGGAGATATCCCTGAGATATGATCTCCAACGCCCAGGGATCCTGGACATCTCTTGCCCAAGCCTGGGCGAAGAGAGAAAGTCTGCCCCCCACTAGATCCGTTTCCGGATAGGGGGCCCTCTCTTCATGCTGTCTTGGGGGCAGCAGCAGGTTTCTTGGCCTGCTTGCCCTTGTTCCAGGACTGGTTAACTTTCCAGCCCTGCCTGTAACGAGCAACAGCTCCTTCCTGTTTTGGAGCGGAGGAAGTTGATGCTGCTCCAGCCTTGAAGTTACGAAAGGCACGAAAATTAGACTGTTTGGCCTTTAATTTGGCCCTGTCCTGAGGTAGAGCATGGCCCTTACCTCCCGTAATGTCAGCTATAATTTCTTTCAAGCCGGGCCCGAATAAGGTCTGCCCTTTGAAAGGAATATTAAGCAATTTAGATTTAGAAGTCACGTCAGCTGACCAGGATTTAAGCCATAGCGCTCTGCGCGCTTGGATGGCGAATCCGGAGTTCTTAGCCGTAAGTTTGGTTAAATGTACGACGGCATCAGAAACAAATGCGTTAGCTAGCTTAAGTGCTTTAAGCTTGTTCAAAATTTCATCCAATGGAGCTGTGCGAATGGCCTCTTCCAGAGACTCAAACCAGAATGCCGCCGCAGCAGTGACAGGCGCAATGCATGCAAGGGGCTGTAAGATAAAACCTTGTTGAACAAACATTTTCTTAAGGTAACCCTCTAATTTCTTATCCATTGGATCTGAAAAGGCACAACTATCCTCCACCGGGATAGTGGTACGCTTAGCTAAAGTAGAAACTGCTCCCTCCACCTTAGGGACCGTCTGCCATAAGTCTCGTGTGGTGGCGTCTATAGGAAACATTTTCCTAAATATGGGAGGAGGGGAAAAGGGCACACCAGGTCTATCCCACTCCTTGCTAATAATCTCTGTAAGCCTTTTAGGTATAGGAAACACGTCAGTACACACCGGTACCGCATAGTATGTATCCAACCTACATAATTTTTCTGGAATTGCAACCGTGTTACAATCATTCAGAGCCGCTAATACCTCCCCTAGCAATATGCGGAGGTTCTCAAGCTTAAATTTAAAATTAGAAATCTCTGAATCCAGTCTCCCTGGATCAGATCCGTCACCCACAGAATGAAGCTCTCCGTCTTCACGTTCTGCAAACTGTGACGCAGTATCTGACATGGCTCTCACCTCATCCGCGCGCTCTGTCCTTAACCCAGAGCTATCGCGCTTGCCTCTTAATTCTGGCAATTTAGATAATACTTCTGTCATAACAGTAGCCATGTCTTGCAAAGTGATTTGTAAGGGCCTCCCTGATGTACTTGGCGCCACAAAATCACGCACCTCCTGAGCGGGAGGCGAAGGTACTGACACGTGAGGAGAGTTAGTCGGCATAACTTCCCCCTCGTTGTCTGGTGATAATTTCTTTACATGTAAAGATTGACTTTTATTTAAAGTAGCATCAATGCAATTAGTACACAAATTTCTATTGGGCTCCACATTGGCCTTTAAACATAGTGAACAAAGAGATTCATCTGTGTCAGACATGTTTAAACAGACTAGCAATGAGACTAGCAAGCTTGGAAAAACTTTTCTAAATAAATTTACAAGCAATATAAAAAACGCTACTGTGCCTTTAAGAAGCACAAAAAGCTGTCACAGTTGAAATAACAATGAACCAAAATAGTTATAGCAACCAATTTTTCACAGTAAATGTATTAAGTTAGCAAAGGATTGCACCCACCAGCAAATGGATGATTAACCCCTTAATACCCAAAAACGGATTAACAATTTAATAATTAACGTTTTTCTCACAGTCAAAACACACTGTCACAGGTCTGCTGTGACTGATTACCTCCCTCAAAATGAATTTTGAAGACCCCTGAGCTCTCTAGAGACGATCTGGATCATGGAGGATGAAGTAGACAGATTGTGACTGAATTTTTACTGCGCAAAAAAGCGCTAAAATAGGCCCCTCCCACTCATATTACAACAGTGGGGAAGCTCAGAAAACTGTTTCTATGCAGAAAACAAAGATGGCCATGTGGTAAAATTCATGCCCCAATAAGTTTTATCACCAAGTACCTCACAAAAAACGATTAACATGCCAGTAAACGTTTTAAACATACATTTGAAAAGTTATGAATTGTTATTAATAAGCCTGCTACCAGTCGCTTTTACTGCAGTTAAGGCTCATACATTATTTCAGTATTAACAGTATTTTCTGAGTGAAATTCCATTCCTTAGAAAAATACATTCAGTGTACACACACTCATCAGCCTAATACCAGTCGCTATCACTGCATTTAAGGCTGAACTTACTTTACATTGGTATCAGCAGTATTTTCTCAGTCAATTCCATTCCTCAGAAAAATAATTACTGCACATACCTCATTTGCAGGGGGGCCCTGCATGCTATTCCCCTTCTCTGAAGTTACCTCACTCCTCAGATGAGAACAGCCAGTGGATCTTAGTTACGTCTGCTAAGATCATAGAAAACGCAGGCAGATTCTTCTTCTAATGCTGCCTGAGAATAAACAGCACACTCCGGTGCCATTTAAAATAACAAACTTTTGATTGTAGAAATAAACTAAGTTAAAAAACACCACAGACCTCTCACAGCGACCTATCTATTAGGCTGCAAGAGAATGACTGAATATGACATGTGAGGGGAGGAGCTATGTAGCAGCTCTGCTGGGTGATCCTCTTGCAGCTTCCTGTTAGGAAGAGATATATTCCATAAGTAATGTATGACCCGTGGACTGACTACACTTAACAAGAGAAAAACAATAGCCAATCAGCATCAGCAGTGCTGAGGTAAGGATTTGCCTTTGCATTATGGTTCGAGAGAGACCCTTTTCACATTTTAGACTGCATAGTTGCTGGTTTTTCCCGGGACAGTCAAGTTTTTTGGCTTCCTGTCTCTACAGGAAGCATCTCTATGTAAAAAAGAGAGATATTTTACATCAAAATTTTTTCAGCTTACAAGAGATAGTGCTTTGGTAACAGTTATAATTCAGCTGCTAGCCAGCTTCAAGTTGAAAACCCACCCAAAAAACAATAGCCAATCAGCGGTCATGCATTGCTTTGCTGTGATCTTATGTGATTTCATAGAACTTACTTAAAATGAATAGGAAAATAACATGACTGTGCCTGCACATGCCAGATGTACACTCCCTAGCAAGTCCTGGGACTAGGATTCTGACTGGCTGCTTAAAGTCTCTTTACAGAGGGGTGTGAATTTGAGGTAAAATATCTTCCTTTTTTACATAAAGATGTGCAGGTGATATTTTTCAGCTTTTTTTACAGTTATGCTGCACCACTTTCATCTGCTTCAATATTTGGATATCATGTCCCTTTAAGTTTTCATGTGAGGACACATATGAAAACAGACAGAATGGATTCTAATACTGATATCTTGATCTTAACAGCCCTTACATAAAGGCATTGGCCTCTAGTTATCAAGTCGTCAACCGCAAATACGCTGGAATTCCGCAGCGTATTTGTGGCGAGGCTGATTCACTGTAGTTATCAAGCCCTACAGCCCGGCAAAAGTAGAATTTAGTGACGTAACCTATGATCCGCCGGACTCAGTCCAACACAGATCAATGGTTACGTCACTACAGATGTTCCGAACGCAAGTTCGGCACAATCTGACTACTTTTGGTAGTTATCAAACTACTGCCAGGTACGTTTGCCACTATTCCAGGCAAGCATACCTGGTTTTCAATCCGCCGCCCTGGAGGCGGCGGATCCCATAGGAATCAATGGGAATCTGACAGCAGCGAGAGCTCATGTTCGCTGCTGCCCAATATACCATTGATTCCTATGGGAGATGTCTGCACCTAACACCCTAACATGTACCCCGAGTCTAAACACCCCTAATCTGCTCCCCCTACACTGCCGCCACCTACTTTATACATATTAACCCCTAAACCGCCGCTCCCGGACCCCGCCGCAACTAAATAAACTTACTAACCCCTAAACCGCCGCTCCCGGACCCCGCCGCAACTATAATAAATATATTAACCCCTAAACCGCCGCTCCCGGACCCCGCCGCAACTATAATAAATATATTAACCCCTAAACCTCTGCTCCCGGACCCCGCCATCACCTACATAATACCTATTAACTCCTAATCTCCTGCCCCCTATACTGCCGCCACCTATATTAAATTTATTAACCCCTAATTTCCCACCCCCTATACCGCCGCCACCTATATTAAATTTATTAACCCCTAATCTGCCCCCCCCTATTCCGCTGCCACCTATCTTAAACTTATTAACCCCTATCCTGCGGATCCCGGACCCCGCCGCAACTAAATAAATTGTTTAACCCCAAAACCGCCGCACCCGGAGCCCACTGCCACCTACATTACATTTATTAACCCCTATCCTGCCCCCCACTACACAGCTGCCACCTACATTAAACTCATTAATTCCTAAACCGCCGCTCCCGGACCCCGCCGCAACTAAATTAAATGTTTAACCCCTAAACTGCCGCTCCCGGACCCCTGCCGCCACCTATATTAAATTTATTAACCCCCTATATTGCCCCCCTATACCGCCGCCACATATATTAAACTTATTAACCCCTAAACTTAAGTCTAACACTAACACTAACACCCTCTAACTTTAATATTATTTTAATAAATCTAAATAAAACTTACTATTATTAACTAAATTATTCCTATTTAAAACTAAATACTTACCTGTAAAATAAACCCTAAGATAGCTACAATATAACTAATAATTATATTGTAGCTATTTTAGGATTTATTTTTATTTACAGGCAACTTTGTATTTATTTTAACCAGGTACAATAGTTATTAAATAGTTATTAACTATTTAATAACTACCTAGATAAAATAATTACAAAATTACCTGTAAAATAAATACTAACCTAAGTTACAATTAAACCTAACACTACACTATCATTAAAATAATTACATAAATTAACTACAATTACCTAAAATTAAATTCAATTAAATAAACTAAACTATAGTACAAAAACCAAACAAACACTAAATTACAGGGAAAAAAAATACAAGACGTTTAAACTAATTACACCTAATTTAAGCCCCTAATAAAAATAATAAAGCCCCCCAAAATAAAAAAATGCCCTACCCTATTCTAAATTACAAAGTAACCAGCTCTTTTACCAGCCCTTAAAAGGGTTTTTTTGCGGGGCATTGCCCCAAAGTAATCAGCTCTTTTACCTGTAAAAAAAAAATTACAAGACCCCCCAACATTAAAACCCACCACCCACATACCCCTACTCTAACCCACCCAAACCCCCCTTAAAAAACCTAACACTAACCCCCTGAAGATCTCCCTACCTTGAGTCGTCTTCACTCAGCTGAGCCGAATTCTTCATCTAAGCGGGGCAAGAAGAGGTCCTCCATCCGGTAGAAGTCTTCATCCAAGCGGTGCCTTCAATCTTCATCCAACCGCGGCTCCATTTTCCAGACCTCCGACACGGAACATCCTGCTGGCCCGACGGACTAACGACGAATGAAGGTTCCTTTAAGGGACGTCATCCAAGATGGCGTCCCTCGAATTCCGATTGGCTGATAGGATTCTATCAGCCAATCGGAATTAAGGTAGGAAAAATCCGATTGGCTGATTCAATCAGCCAATTGGATTGACCTCGCATTCTATTGGCTGTTCCGATCAGCCAATAAAATGCGAGGTCAATCCGATTGGCTGATTGAATCAGCCAATCGGATTTTTCCTACCTTAATTCTGATTGGCTGATAGAATCCTATCAGCCAGTCGGAATTTGAGGGACGCCATCTTGGATGACGTCCCTTAAAGGAACCTTCATTTGTCTTTAGTCCGTCAGGCCAGCTGGATGTTCCGCGTCGGAGGTCTGGAAGATGGAGCCGCGGTTGGATGAAGATTGAAGACACCGCTTGGATGAAGACTTCCACCGGATAGAGGACCTCTTTTGCCCCGCTTGAAGACCTCTACCGGATGGAGGACCTCTTCTTGCCCCGCTTGGATGAAGACTTCTACCGGATGGAGGACCTCTTCTTGCCCCGCTTGGATGAAGAATTTGGCTCGGCTGAGTGAAGACGACTCAAGGTAGGGAGATCTTCAGGGGGTTAGTGTTAGCCTTTTTTAACAGGTAAAAGAGCTGATTACTTTGAGGCAATGCCCCGCAAAAAGCCCTTTTAAGGGCTGGTAAAAGAGCTGGTTACTTTGTAATTTAGTATAGGGTAGGGCATTTTTTTATTTTGGGGGCTTTATTATTTTATTAGGGGGCTTAGATTAGGTGTAATTAGTTTAAATGTATTGTATTTTTTTTTATTTTCTGTAATTTAGTTTTGGATTTTTTGTACTATAGTTTAGTTTATATAATTGAATTTAATTTTAGGTAATTGTAGTTAATTTATTTAATTAATTTAATGATAGTGTAGTGTTAGGTTTAATTGTAACTTAGGTTAGGATTTATTTTACAGGTAATTTTGTAATTATTTTAACTAGTTAGTTATTAAATAGTTAATAACTATTTAATAACTATTGTACCTGGTTAAAATAAATATAAAGTTGCCTGTAAAATAAAAATAAACCCTAAAATAGCTACAATATAATTATTAGTTATATTGTAGCTACCTTAGGGTTTATTTTACAGGTAAGTATTTATTTTTAAATAGGAATAATTTAGTTAATAATAGTAAGTTTTATTTAGATTTATTAAAATAATATTAAAGTTATGTAAGAGAAGTCCAAGCACAGTTTTGATGCTAATATTGACAAAACAAATGATTTTTTGCTTGCATTACACTTTAACCAGGAGGCCTATCTATCAAGCTCCGTATGAAGCTTGAAGCCCTGTGTTTCTGGCGAGCCTTCAGACTCGCCAGAAACACCAGTTATGAAGACCGCTGCTTCATAACTTGTCATAACTTGTCGACAGACATCGACGCAATTCAACTCGATCGAATACGATCGGGTTGATTGACACCCCCCTGCTAGCGGCCGATTGGCCATGAATCTGCAAGGGGCGGCATTGCACCAGCAGTTCACAAGAGCTGCTGGTGCAATGCTGAATGTGGAGAGCGTATTGCTCTCTGCATTCAGCGAGGTCTGTCGGACATGATCCACAATGTCGGATCATGTCCGACAGACCTTTCATAAAGAGGCCCCAGGTCTCTACCCTATACCTTAAGGATCCAGCCCACCTCAAGCTAGACTGCACCCTCAGCAAACATTATCAGAAAAACCTAGGTAGTTAGGGTGAGTATCCTTCCCAATACCAAGTCCAGACAGACCAAAGCATCCACCTAAAACATATCCATGGGCTCATGTTACAAGGCTTCTAGTCTAGTGCTAACCGGCACTGTAATTTAAATACTTTGAGTTTAAATATTTCTTGACTGCAGGGGTCAAGTCCTACAAAAAAAAGTTTGGGAACTCACCAAAACCTCCACCCTCCTCAAAATTAATATTGTTTTATACACACACTGTATTTAAATGTATATAATCTATACACTCTTGTTAATGAAAGCAAATTAAAACCAATGAAGGGCGGAATGGTTGCCTTTGGGCCTGAGGATTTACACTCATAGTTACATTTTTACACCATGGTAGGGGTGAAATTTGTATTTATAATTTAGGATTCAATTGAATACTGAGAAGCCAGACACACACTTTTTAGAACACATGAAGGAGCATTTCTATATAGATTATAATAAATTTTAGATGCTACTCCCTGGCTCTCAGGGTATGTAAGGCTCTGTAATGTAAACATCTGATATCATGATCTCAGGCTCTACCTTCTACTACCACTGGGGGTGATCTGATAAGGTTGGTGTGTGCACTCATTCTGTAGTAAAAAACAATGATAATGTGATTTAAAGTAAAATTATGGTCACAAGGCATCTGAGTGTCATTTTCTTTTACCACTGGCACATACACCAAGCTAATGTGAAGCAAGCAGGATGCATGAGGGCAAAGTAACACTGAAAGCAAAACAGGTCTCCTTTCACTTTGGGATGAAACTTGTAAGGTAGAATCTGCAGGAAATACATATTCTTGCACAGGTCAGCATTCTGCAGAGAATCTGGCCTGCTGACCATAAATTGATAGACATACAGACACCAACATAGATGGACAGACTGTACATACTATTGGTGTATAAAATAAAGTAATTGGGCTTATCCTACTGCCAAGATGTTTCACAAACACTTTTAATTGCAAGGACTATTTCCCTTTCTGTTCTCTGTCCAGGGGGAACTTAGTTCCTACTGCAAAAATAGTGCAGGAACTCCGTTCCCATGCTTTCATGATGGACTTGACCCCTGCTTAACTGGCTAAACTGTTTTACATCATTTAAACATAGGACATGCCTACTCTTTATTATCTAGCTAACATTTGTGAATATTCATTTTGCTGTAGTTATGATGAAACCTTCCAATTACATGCATGGAAAGCTTTTTTTTTAACATCACCAATTACAAAAAAGGAGTTTCTTAAGAATTGTAAAACTGAAAAGTATATATGGAATCCAAAAATGCCATCCAATTTTGCAGAATCATTCATAAGTTATTCTTTGAGAAACTGCATTTAACATCGGTATACAACTATATGCAGGTGACCTTCTCTGTACCCGATGTATTCATATTACCCACAATATCTCAAAGACTCTCGTTCATGCTCCGCTATTCATTGGACTTGAAATTATAAAGGTTTTTTTTATTTTTAAAGAAAAAAAATATATGAATAATGCAATGCGAAAATAAAAAGCAAACCATGAAAATGATGTTTGCAAATGATGCTCAAAATATACCAGCTTGACTCACATACGCTTAAATGAAAGCAGCAGCTGCAAATACGGTTGGTTTGATATTGCAAAGTGAAACGCTTTTGTGCTTTCTAACCAATAGTCTTCCTTTACAAAAAAAAAATCTCTACAAATATGTCAGGACAAACTTGTGTTGTGGCATCTTAGATATTATTCAGTACATTCTAATATATGTTTAAAGGGTTTTCTTACTAAGTTTCATTGCAAAAGATCTGCATGCAAAATGAATGTTTTAAAAGCATCTAAAATTGCCATTTGTTAGAAGACACCCCTTAGAAAAGTATTGTAAATATAGTTTAACGTACTTCCTTTGCTGTTGCCTATAAGCAACAGTTAGAAATAAGTTCCTGCACATATTAACCAATCACTGAACATCATGTAGGAGTGTAAGAGCTCTGATTTCCTCAAATGCACTCCAATCTGTTTTGTAGAATTAAAAGGACATTAAGGTCAAAATTCATTTTGAGGTACCAGCTACTACTGAGCATGTCAAAGAGTATCCAGTGTATAGATATATGAGTCTGTGATTGGATGATGGCTGTCACATGATACAGTTGTATGCACATTGTCTGCAGAACCAGCTACTACTGAGCATGTGCAAGAGTACACAGTGTATACATATATGAGTCTGTAATTGGCTGATGGCTGTCAAATGATACAGTTATATGCACACATTCTGAGGCACCAGCTCCTACTGAGAATGTGCAAGAGGTCACAGTGTATACGTATATGAGTCTGTGATTAGCTGATGGCTGTCAAATAATACAGTTATATGCACCCTTTCTGAGGCACCAGCTCCTACTGAGAATGAGCAAGGGGTCACAGTGTATATGTATATGAGTCTGTGATTAGCTGAAGGCTGTCAAATGATACAGTTATATGCACACTTACTGAGGCACCAGCTCCTAAAAATAAAAAAAAATACCATGAATTGCAAAGTTTTATAATTATGATTTGTTAAATTTTGGGTTAGATTAGATAGAGCTCAAAAATATTACATCTATTGAGCGCTAACATCGCTAAAGTTTAACCAATAGCGCTCTTATTCTTGTGCTCATATTACAAGTTGAAACTAAAACGTTTTCATTTGAGCAAAAGCCTCAGGTGCGATAACTTCTGATAAAGTCCATCTCCTCATAGACTTCTATGGGTCGAGCTTTCGCAAGAGCACTAACTTGTAACTGTACAATTTTCTATGGTAATAAAGTCCTTTTGCACTCCCAGGAAATGTTATCTGACTTAGTAATTGTGCTTTATATTGTACATTGTATCTCTTTTTACTTATGTATCTGTTGCGATATTGTATGTATAACAAGGAAGCTCATTGACTAAGCAAAATTCCTTTTTCGTGCATGCACGCTTGGCAATAAAACTATTATGATTCTAAAATACATATATATATATATATAGACACACACCTTTGCGTTCTTCTCAGTCAAGCACCTTGCCATATACCATATCCCTTGAAAAAACTTTTTACACATTTATTTCAATAATACAATTATTTAACATTTACTTTTCTAGCCCTAACACTTTCCTTCAGGTCTTAAGTCGCACTAACCTTTTTACCACTGTTATGTGCTCACGTGCACCACATAATCCACAGCTTGTAATATGAGCAGTGTTTATTGTGGCCACGCTACCAATTGTAAGTATAGGGTGCTCTAAACACTGTCTTGTAGTTAATTTTTTATCATTAACTTGTAGTACCAGATTTTGTGCTATTCTGCACACCCTGAGCTTTTAATAATGCTCAGTTTATAATCTGTAAATTTATAGGAAATTAAATTGAGTTTAATACCCCTTTAAACATTTTAGGGACACTTATCTCTGATAGGGTTGGGGTTGTTGAACAGCAAGCAGTGATTGTGAGCAAATTCAGTAAAGGAACATCAGATGGTGAATGTTCTGCAAGCAGTAATGATCTTTGATGGGAATCAGAAAGAGGGTGAACAGTCTACAAGAGGGATTTAACCAATTGGGGTGCAGTAAGAGGGTGGTTGGCCTGTAAAGAGTGATAGTGTCTGAGGGGTGCAAAGAAGTGGTGGAAGATCTGTAAGGTGTGGTGATTGACTGAAAACACAGGAAGATGATGGGTGATTTGAGTGTGTTGGGCCCTGAGGCAGTTGCTGGTGCTTTCTTCAAGGGACCCAAACCCTAATTTTTTTCTTTCATGATTCAGATAGACCAGCAATTTTAAGTAACTTCCTAATTTACTTATTTTACAAATTTTTCTTTGTTCTCTTGGTATTATTATTTGAAAAAGCAGGAATGTAAGGTTACGAGACAACCAGTTTTTGGTTCAGAACCTGGGTAGCATTAAATGTAGCCACCAATTGGCAAGCACTACCCAGGTGCTAAACCAAAAATGGGTCATCTCATAACCTTACATTCCTGCTTTTTCAAATAAAGATACTAAGAGAACGAAGAAAAAATGATATTAGGAGTAAATTATAAAGTTGCTTACAAGTGCATGCTCTATCTGAATCATGAAAGAAATTTTTTTTGTTTTGTGTCCCTTTAGGCCTGCACTAAAAGGAATGCAGGTGGTTTTGCAATGGGAGCATTAAGGTATGCTGTGGGCAGTTCGGTGCAAAAAGGAGCTATGGAAATGTGTGCTTCAGAGAATTAGTGTGCGATGTATAGTGCAATGTACATTGATCATAGCACTAAAGCATTGTGCAAGCTGTGAGTTAAACAATGAAGAAAGTTATATTTGTGACCCCAACATCAGAAGTTATCCTGTCCGCAAAAAGTGTCACAGAAAGTGTTTATTCATTATGATTATCCTGTCGTTCATTATGATTATCCTGTCGTTCATTATGATTATCCTGTCGTTCATTATGATTATCCTGTCGTTCATTATGATTATCCTTTCCTATTATAAATTTGGCCTGCCTTTTGGATTTTGCCTGCACTTTTACAAAGTCACTTGTTTATGACTAGTTACCTCGCTGCTAACCAGTGAAACAATGTTTTGGATAATTCTTCTCACTACTCTCTGATCTCCACAACTCAGCTACAGTTTGTAATCTGGTTCCTGACCCCAGCTTGTTCCATGATTACTCTCCTGCACTCTCCTTTGGCACTGACACATGGATCCAATACTTACACAGCTACAGACTTTGGCTTGTCCCTGAACTTAATTTACAAAACATCTTACATGGTGGAAGGATGGCATGGTCAATCCTGGGTTCAAGGGGTCAGCTCCATGCTAATAAAAGGGCAGGAGTGAGGCAAATAATTTCTAACTGGTTACTGCAGGTCTTAGGTTGAGGGAAAGACTCAACTCATCTGATTACTTTATTTAACAATAGCTGTTGAAACTATTTTTATTAATACAATTATTTATAAAATGTTTAAAGTGACCTTTAGACCAAAAGGGGGGGGGGGGGGGGTGAGTGAGGTTGGCTGCTCCCTGACATGCCCCAAACTCCAAGTAAAATCTACAGATATAAGAATTAGTTTCTCTTAGACCCTCTATTCAGTGTCCCAAGTAATAACTGATGTTGCTGTAACCTAGAGGCATTTCAAACTAAGTGCTTTTGCATTGTCTATTTATTATGTATTATTGATTTTGCTATGTTACTGTGTTTAGTAGTCCTTTATGCAGACTTGTTATTATCAGGCATAGTTTATTCATGTAAACAAGATTACGAGTTCAAATTAGCATGGTTTTATGATAAATATAATATATCAAACTAATCTAATTAGAGTCTATAAGGAAGGAAGTATGAATATACATAAGGGTGAATCAATTGATGTGATATACTTGGATTTTGCTAAGGCTTTTGATACAGTGCAACATGAGAGATTATTGTACGCAATTAATAGACTAGCTGAAATGCTATGGATAAATAACTGTAGAAAAAACAAGGAGCAATGAGTAGTTGTAAATGGATCATACTCTGATTCGACAAAGGTAATTAGTAAAGCCCCCAAGGATCAGTACTGGACCCTGTTCTTTTTGATTTTTTATTAATGACTTGGAGGATGGATTAAATAACAACATTTCCATTTTTGCAGATGATACAAAAGTTGTGTAAGGTCATTAGGTCAGTGCAAGATGTAATTGCTTTGCAAGGGGATTTACAAAAATGGGCTGGAAGAATGAGCTGGTAAATGTAAAATGAAACCAACCAAAACAAATGAGACTATACGCTAGTATCAAAATGATTAAGTGGGTGCTCTACCTCATCTACCGTATATATTACATATAAAAAAATATATAAATGCAGAGAGAATATATTACTTCAAATAAAAATATATGCTTAAACTGAAATCACATATTCATCATACAGTATATAATAGAAGAAGAAAATATCAATTAGGTAATAAAAGTTCTCAGTGTAAAAAAGGTGGCTCTGTGACACAGTCCAACATACTCCTCACCAAGGCCAAAAACAATGAGGCCAATTTATTAAAGGTCTTGCGGACGTGATCCGACAGGGCGGATCAGGTCCGCAAGACCTCGCTGAATGCGGAGAGCAATACACTCTCTGTATACAGCATTGCTCCAGCAGCCAATCGGCCACCAGCAGGGAGGTGTCAATCAACCCGATCGCACTCGATCGGGTTGAATTCCGGTGATTCCTGTCCGCTTTATCAGAGCAGGCGGACAGGGTTATGGAGCAGCAGTCTTTAGACTGCTGCTCCATAACTTGTGTTTCTGGCGAGTCTTCAAACTCGCCAGAAACACGGCCCTTCAAGCTCCATGCGGACCTTGATAAATGGGCCTCAATATCTATAAAGAGACCTAGGTGCCACATAGCAAGTAATACAATAATAGATATGAGGGGGAACAATATAAATGTGCAAAATACTCACAAAATAGGAGCACCAACAGGTGCTACACAGACAGGGACCTCTCAGCCTCCCCGCTAGATGTATACCGGCATTCAGGTCAAACCTAGACAGAAGACTCGACATGGGGTTTTTCCTGTTCATCCAACAAACCAACTCAGCAAAGGTTCCTTCCTCTGGCACTGTTGTAACTCTGCCAGCGATTCATGCCAACAGCAATCAGTGAACAGGATCCGCTCACGTGGCTTCAAAAAAATCTCCTCCGCAAGCTCATGTCTAAGGGAGATAAAACAGGCCAGCCGGCAATATCACATCTGAAAGAGGCCCATAAGATATAAACATAGGCCAAATGTGCGGAATAAAAATATTTATTAAAACAACTATAATTTTTCGGCTCACAGTCCGTTTCTTCAGGCTCATGAAAGTAAATACACATAATTGGCCTTATATATACACAGACCTAAAATCAATTAATATACAAAAATTAACACATTTCATAACTCCTATATAACATTATGGGACTTCCAAAACATATTTCAACACTCCTACAAGTCCAATTTAGGGTTATATGGGTAGGGTTAAGCAAAACAAAGGAGGAAAGGAATTTGGACTTACTTATAAATAGCCAAGAATAAGTGTGTAAAGCAAGGCAGCATCTTCTAAGGCAAATAATATATGTGCATGTATTAAAAGAGGCATAGATGCAATAGAAAAAAACATAATTCTGTCGCTATATAATTCCCTGGTAAGACCTAACCTTAAGCATGGAGTGCACTTCTGGAGACATATTTAAAAAAGTGTTCTTTGCAGAATTAGAAGGGCCACAAAACTAATAAGGGGAATGGAGGATTTAAACTACGAGGAGCGGTTCGACAAACTGGGTCTGTTTTCTCATAATATAAATATATTCAAGGCCCATATACAGAGTTCGTGGAAAGCAATTATTTTTTACAAAAGGTCACAATTGAAGGCTGGAGCAAAGGAGATTTCATCTTGAGCAATGTAAATGTTTTTTTTTCATTATAAGAGCAATTAAATTGTGGAACTCCTTGCCTAAGAAGGTAGTGACTATCAATACCTTAAATACATTTTTAGAAACAGAATTTACCGATATAATTGTGTTAAAAGGGTCAGTTTTTTAATTGTGTTAATGTAAGCTCAATTGGCAGCTTCTTTAGTGTAAATCAGGTAGCCTCTGTATAGATTGAACTCAATGCACTTCTTTCTTCTTTCAACCTCATCTACTTTGTTACATGTTGGTGAATGTTTGGCTGCTGTCTAACTTAACCGGTATAGTAACAAACTTGAAATTTCATGGCAGTGAATGGGCTCTTGTATCTGAAGGGGCAACAGTATTTATGTTAAGCTGGCCATAGACTTCAGGGAAAATTTTTAGCTTTGTTTTTATCCCTCTGTTGTTCAAACCGTTGATACACTCTGATATTAGCTGTACTGCCTTGGGATGCATAGCTCTCATTCCAACTGAGAGATGTACAAACCTGTCCTACATTGATCTAACTGATGTACTCAATCAAAGCAGAGCTATATGACGAAAGGTAATACCATCACCATGGCTCATTCAAACTCAATAAATATATATTCTTTTATAGTAAAAAGAAAAAAACAAACCAGATAATCACTCTATATTTTCCTCTTATTAGCAGTGCAAGGAAGTTCTAGGCCTCAAAAGCTCCGTTTGGCGTCAAAGAGGTTAATCCTCCCAGCACTTAGTGTTTCTGTACAGTCTCTTGCTGCCCTGCACGCACAAAACATGCTAATTGTATGAATAATGAGGAGAACTCTCGTGAAAAGACTTAAGACCTTTAAGCTCTGTTGCTGGTAAAAGCCCAGAATGTAAAAAAGGAAGTCTGCTCTATCTGCAATCGTATAGAGGGGGAGCAGATAAGAGAGGGGGAAACTGAGTGAGGTAAGCAGGAATTTACTTCAATTTGTTTTATATCTCACAATTGTGTTTTGTCTACACTCATGTATATCCTCTTACTTATTTGGGGGGCATCATTTTAGGCACTTTTTGTTTAGTGCAGGGCAAACAATAATAACCAATATCAGGATTATTCTTTACAAAGTCACACCTTTGAACATGGCAAATGGAACTTTAAATGGGGGATATCTTATTAAAGACATACAGTACACGCTGTATGAAATTAGTTCTTGTTCTAGATTGATTTCATTGTTCCTCTTTTCTTCCATTTACAATGTCTATAAACAAAATTTATGCTCACCTGATACATTTATTTATTTCTTGACACAGTAAATCCACGGATCATCATCAATTACTTTTGGGAATATCACTCCTGGCCAGCAGGACGAGGCAAAGAGCACCACAGCAAAGCTGATAAATATCACTTCCTACCCACAATCCCCCAGTCATTTGACCAAAGGAAAGGAGAGAAAGGAAGCAACACAAGGTGCAGAGGTGCCTGAGGTTTATATGACAAAAAACCTGACTGAAATATACAGGGCGGGCCGTGGACTCGTTTTTTTTCTAATGACACTGTGAGTCCACGGATCATCATCAATTACTGTTGGGAATCAATACCCAAACTAGAGGACACAGATGATAAGGGAGGGACAAGACAGGTAACCTAAACAGAAGGCACCACTGCTTAAAAAACCCAAAAGCAGCCTCAGCCGAGGCAAACTATAAAAACATAATTTATATAAGAACTTACCTGATAAATTCATTTCTTTCATATTAGCAAGAGTCCATGAGCTAGTGACGTATGGGATATACATTCCTACCAGGAGGGGCAAAGTTTCCCAAACCTCAAAATGCCTATAAATACACCACTCACCACACCCACAATTCAGTTTAACGAATAGCCAAGAAGTGGGGTGATAAGAAAGGAGCGAAAGCATCAAAAAATAAGGAATTGGAATAATTGTGCTTTATACAAAAAAATCATAACCACCACAAAAAAGGGTGGGCCTCATGGACTTTTGCTAATATGAAAGAAATGAATTTATCAGGTAAGTTCTTACATAAATTATGTTTTCTTTCATGTAATTAGCAAGAGTCCATGAGCTAGTGACGTATGGGATAGCAGATACCCAAGATGTGGAACTTCCACGCAAGAGTCACTAGAGAGGGAGGGATAAAATAAAGACAGCCAATTCCGCTGAACAAATAATCCACAACCCAAATCAAAAAATTAAATAATAAGCAGTAGAATCAAACTGAAACAGTTGTCTGAAGTACTTTTCTACCAAAAACTGCCTCTGAAGAAGAGAAAACATCAAAATGGTAGAATTTAGTAAAAGTATGCAAAGAAGACCAAGTTGCTGCTTTGCAAATTTGATCAACAGAAGCTTCATTCCTAAAAGCCCAGGAAGTAGAAACTGACCTAGTAGAATGAGCTGTAATCCTTTGAGGCGGGGACTTACCCGACTCTACATAAGCATGATGAATCAAAGACTTTAACCAAGGCGCCAAAGAAATGGCAGAAGCCTTCTGACCTTTTCTGGAACCAGAAAAGATGACACATAGACTAGAAGTTTTTCTAAAACCTTTAGTAGCTTCGACATAATATTTCAAAGCTCTAACTACATCCAAAGAATGTAAAGACTTCTCCAGAGAATTCTTAGGATTAGGACATAATGAAGGGACAACAATCTCTCTACTAATGTTGTTAGAATTCACAACCTTAGGTAAAAATCTAAATGAAGTCTGCAACACTGCCGTATCCTGATGAAATATCAGGAAAGGAGATTCACAAGAAAGAGCAGATAACTCAGAAACTCTTCTAGCAGCAGAGATGGCTAAAAGGAACAACACTTTCCAAGAAAGTAATTTAATATCCAGAGAATGCATAGGTTCAAACGGAGGAGCCTGTTAAGCCCTCAGAACCAAATTAAGACTCCAAGGAGGAGAAATTGACTTAATGACAGGCTTGATACGAACCAAAGCCTATACAAAACAATGAATATCAGGATTATTAGCAATCTTTCTGTGAAAAAGAACAGAAAGAGCAGAGATTTGACCTTTCAAAGAGCTTGCAGACAAACCCTTATCCGAACCATCCTGAAGAAACTGTAAAATTCTTGGAATTCTAAAAGAATGCCAAGAGAATTTATGAGAAGAACACCAAGAAATGTAAATCTTCCAGACTTGATAATAAATCTTTCTAGACACAGATTTACAAGCCTGTATCATAGTATTAATCACTGAGTCAGAGAAACCTCTATGACTAAGAATCAAGCGTTCAATCTCCATACCTTCAAATTTAATGATTTGAGATCCTGATGGAAAAAAGGGCCTTGAGATAGAAGGTCTGGCCTTAACGGAAGTGTCCAAGGTTGGCAACTTACCATCCGAACGAGATCCGCATACCAAAACCTGTGAGGCCATGCTGGAGCCACCAGCAATACAAACGAACGTTCCATTAGAATTTTGGAAATCACTTTTGGAAAAAGAACTAGAGGCGGAAAGATATAAGCAGGTTGATAATTCCAAGGAAGCGACAGCGCGTCCACTGCTTCCACCTGAGGATCCCTGGATCTGGACAGATACCTGGGAAGTTTCTTGTTTAGATGAGAGGCCATCAGATCTATTTCTGGAAGTCCCCAGATTTGAACAATCTGAAGAAATACCTCTGGGTGAAGAGACCATTCGCCCGGATGTAACGTCTGGCGACTGAGATAATCCACTTCCCAATTGTCTACACCTGGGATATGAACCGCAGAGATTAGACAGGAGCTGGATTCCGCCCATACAAGTATCCGAGATACTTCTTTCATAGCCTGAGGACTGTAAGTCCCCCCTTGATGATTGACATACGCCACGGTTGTGACATTGTCTGTCTGAAAACAAATAAACGATTCTCTCTTCAGGAAAGGCCAGAACTGAAGAGCTCTGAAAATCACACATAGTTCCAAAATGTTGATTGGTAATTTCGCCTCCTGAAATTCCCAAACCCCCTGCGCTGTCAGAGATCCCTATACAGCTCCCCAACCTGAAAGACTCGCATCTGTTGAGATTACAGTCCAGGTTGGACGAACAAAAGAGGCCCCTTGAATTAGACAATGGTGATTCAACCACCAAGTCAGCGAAGATCCAACATTGGGATTTAAGGATATTAATTGTGATATCTTTGTATAATCCCTGCACCACTGGTTCAGCATACAAAGCTGAAGAGGTCTCATGTGAAAGCGAGCAAAGGGGATCGCGTCCGATGCAGCAGTCATGAGACCTAGAATTTCCATGCACAAAGCTAACGAAGGGAATGATTGAGACTGAAGGTTTCGACAAGCTGAAACCAACTTCAGACGTCTCTTTTCTGTTAGAGACAGAGTCATGGACACTGAATCTATTTGAAAACCCAAAAAGGTTACCTTTGTCTGATGAATCAATTAACTCTTTGGTAAATTGATCCTCCAACCATGTCTTTGAAGAAACAACACAAGTTGATTCGTATGAGATTCTGCAGAATTTAAAGACTGAGCAAGTACCAAGATATCGGCCAAATAAGGAAATACCGCAATACCCTGTTCTCTGATCACAGAGAGAAGGGCACCGAGAACCTTTGAAAAAATCCTTAGAGCTGTTGCTAGGCCAAACGGAAGGGCAACAAACTGGTAATGCTTGTCTAGAAAAGAGAATCTCAGGAACTGATAGTGATCTGGAGGAATTGGAATATGAAGATATGCATCCTGTAAGTCTATTGTAGACATATAATGCCCTTGCTGAACAAAAGGCAGAATAGTCCTTATAGTCACCATTTTGAATGTTGGTATCCTTACATAACGATTCAATATTTTTAGATCCAGAACTGGTCTGAAGGAATTCTCCTTCTTTGGTACAATGAATAGATTTAAATAAAACCCCAGACCCTGTTCCAGAACTGGAACTGGCACAATTACCCCAGCTAACTCTAGGTCTGAAACACATTTCAGAAATGCCTGAGCCTTCACTGGGTTTACTGGAATGCAAGAGAGAAAAAATCTTCTCACAGGTGGTCTTACCTTGAAACCTATTCTGTACCCTTGTGAAACAATGTTTTGAATCCAAAGACTGTGAATCGAATTGATCCAAATATCTTTGAAAAATCGTAACCTGCCCCACACCAGCTGTGCTGGAATGAGGGCCACACCTTCATGTGGACTTGGGAGCTGGTTTTGACTTTCTAAAAGGCTTGGATTTATTCCAGACTGGAGATGGTTTCCAAACAGAAACCGTTCCTTTAGGGGAAGGGTCAGGCTTCTGTTCCTTATTCTGACGAAAGGAACGAAAACGATTAGCAGCCCTGTATTTACCTTTAGATTTTTTGTCCTGAGGCAAAAAGGTTCCTTTCCCCCCAGTAACAGTTGAAATAATTGAATCCAACTGTGAACCAAATAATTTATTACCTTGGAAATAAAGAGAAAGTAAAGTTGACTTAGAAGTCATATCTGCATTCCAAGATATGATTTCTAAGTCAACTTTACTTTTAGCTCTTCTAGCTAAAATAGCTAAAGACATATACCTGACATCAATTCTAATGATATCAAAAATGGCATCACAAAAAAAGTTATTAGCATGTTGGAGAAGTTTAACAATGCTATAAGCATTATGGTCTGACACTTGTTGCGCTAAAGCCTCCAACCAAAAAGTGGAAGCTGCAGCAACATCAGCCAAAGAAATAGCAGGTCTAAGAAAATTACCTGAACATAAATAAGCTCTCCTTAGAAAGGATTCAAGCTTCCTATCTAAAGGATCCTTAAAGGAAATACTATCCGCTGTAGGAATAGTAGTACATTTAGCAAGAGTAGAGATAGCCCCATCAACTTTAGGGATTTTGTCCCAAAACTCTAATCTATCAGATGGCACAGGGTACAATTTCTTAAACCTTGGAGAAGGAGTAAATGAGGTACCCAGACTATTCCATTCCCTAGAAATTACTTCTGAAATAGCATCAGAAACTGGAAAAACTTCTGGAATAACTACATGAGGTTTAAAAACCGAATTTAATTACTTAGTAGATTTAGTATCAAGAGGACTAGACTCCTCCATATCTAATGCAATCAATACTTCTTTAATTAAAGAACGAATAAATTCCATTTTGAATAAATATGAAGATTTATCAGTGTCAATATCTGAGGCAGAATCTTCTGAACCAGATAGATCCTCATCAGAAACAGATAAGTCAGAATGATGGTGGTCACTTAAAAATTCATCTGAAATATGAGAAGTTTTAAAAGACCTTTTACGTTTGCTGGAAGGAGGAATAACAGACAGAGCCTTCCTAATAGAATTAGAAACAAATTCTTTCACATTAACAGGAACATCCTGAACATTAGATGTTGAAGAAAAAACAACGGGTAAAGGATTATTACTAATGGAAACACTATCTGCATTAGAAAGTTTATCATGACAGCTAACACAAACTACAGCCGGAGGAACAGATACAAAAAGTTTACAACAAATGCACTTAACTTTGGTAGAACCAGCATCAGGCAGCGTCTTTCCAGAAGTAGATTCTGATCCAGGGGCAGGTTGAGACATCTTGCAATATGTAATAGAAAAAACAACATATAAAGCAAAATTATCAAATTCCTTAAATGACAGTTTCAGGAATGGGAAAAAATGCCAAATGAACAAGCCTCTAGCAACCAGAAGCAATGAAAAAGTGAGACTTAAATAATGTGGAAAAAGGTGGAGACAAGAATGACGCCCACATTTTTTGGCGCCAAGTATGACGCCCACATTATTGGCGCCAAGTACAATGCCCATATTTTTTGGCGCCAAGAATGACGCCACATCCTCTGACGGTGAAAAAAACGACGCCCACATTTTTTGGCGCAAAAGAACGTCTGAAACACATAAACATCAAAAATGACGCAACCACGAATAAACTTCCGGCGTCAATTAAGGCACCGGAAATTACAAAATTTTGCACCAAAAAAGTTTGCGCCAAGAATTACGCAATAAATTGAAGCATTTCAGCCCACGCGAGCCTAACAGCCTGCAAGGAAAAAAGTCAATTGAAAATAATTTTAAGGTAAGAAAAAATATTTATTCATATGCATTAACCCAAAAAATTAAACTGACAGTCTGAATGAAGGAATACTGATTATCCTGAATCATGGCAAATATAAGTTTAAACACATATATTTAGAACTTTACATATAAAGTGCCCAACCATAGCTTAGAGTGTCCTAAATAAAATAAGACTTACTTACCCTCAGACACTCATCTACATATAGTAGAAAGCCAAACCAGTGCTGAAACGGGAATCAGTAGAGGTAATGGTATATAAGAGTATATCGTCGATCTGAAAAGGGAGGTAGGAGAAGAAATCTTTACGACCGATAACAGAGAACCTATGAAATAGATCCCCTAGAGGAAGACCATTGTATTCAAATAGGCAATACTCTCTTCACATCCCTCTGACATTCACTGCACTCTGAGAGGAAAACCGGGCTCCAGCCTGCTGCGAAGCGCATATCAACATAGAATCTAGCACAAACTTACTTCACCACCTCCATGGGAGGCAAAGTTTGTAAAACTGAATTGTGGTTGTGGTGAGGGGTGTATTTATAGGCATTTTGAGGTTTGGGAATGGTAGGAATGTATATCCCATACGTCACTAGCTCATGGACTCTTGCTAATTACATGAAAGAAACTATCAATTTTGATACATTCAGAAAAATGAAAAAAGAGAGAACCAAGTTGCAGTCTTGAAAATCTGAACAACAGAAGCTTCATTCTTAAAAACCCAAGAAGCAGATACAGCCCTAGAGAAAAGAGCAGTAATTCTCTCAAGAGGGTGCTGTCCAGCAGTCTCATAACCAAACGAATCTCACTTCCAACCAAAGGAAAAGAGAAGTAGCTGTCCCAGAGAAACAAACATCCAAACAGAAAACTGGCGAAATCCTTAGTCGTCTGTAGAAAGAAATTAAGAACACTCACAATATTCAAGTTGTGCACCATCGTTCCTTAAGATACAAATGATTGGGACATAGACAAGTGACAACAATCTCCTTCATAATATTCCCATCCAACAATAGTTAGGAAGAAAACCTAACTTAATATGAAGAACCACCTTTCTGCAAGACACACTGCCAAGTTGAGAGTTCTGAGACTCTCAGAGCAGAAAGGATAGCCTTCCAAGATAATACTTAATATCTACAGAATGTACCAAAACCCTAAGAACAAGGTTAAGACAAGGTTAATGCTCCAAGGGGGAGCAAACGACATGAAGGACAGGCCTGATTCTGAGCAGGCCTGAAAAAAGATTGCACATCTGGCACGACCGCCAGACGCATAAGCAGCCAAATAGATAAAGCAGAATCTGACCCTCAGGGTACTGACTATCCCCAGACATCCTAGAGACCGGACATACTTCTAAGATCCTGACTCCACTCCAAGAGAACCCTTGGATACACACCAATTAAGAAAAATACGCCATATTCTATGGCAATTCTTCTAGAAACAGGAAAGCAAGCCTGAGTCATGGTCTCAATGACTGACTCGGAATCCCACGCTAACACAACAAAGACCATGAACTGTACCTTGGAAACTTGGCGTTCTGCCGAAACGCCCTCAGAGGTCACTTCGGACCCCCCATTCAAAAATTCACCTAGAAACCCCCTCCGGAAGGAGAACCCACTCCCGGGGAAGAAATAACTGTCTGTTCAGAAATCCAATTGTCCACCCCATGATGACAGAAATCAGTTGTGAGCTTCCGCCCACTGAACAATCCAAGTCACCTTCAATATGACTAAGGAACCCCAAGTTCCTCCCTGATGGATGATATAAACCAAGAGGTAACATAGTCCGACTGGAACCAAGCTAAGAACGACTGATACCAAGAGGCCAAGCTATCAGAACATTGAAAATTGCTCTCTACTGCAAACGTTAAAAAGAAGAGCAGATACCCCCGAGTCCATTATTTTAATAAGACCCAAACAGCATACCAGCCCAGCAGGTTGGCATCCGTGGATACATCACCCAGGAATATCTCCAGAAGCACACGCCCTGAGATAGATATATCTAAAAAAATACTACTATAAAGAGAGATTTGACGACTAATCTATATCTATTATTTGAGACAGATCCTGAAAGTTCTCCTTTTTTTGGAAAATAGCAAAAGGAATGAAGTCCATGGAAACCATAAGACCAATTCCCTTCTATATTGATTTAAAATTAAATTAAGTAAATGCAGCTACAGTTAGATCCTAACTCCCAACCTATTGGTTGTAAAAGACTAACCCATCTACCGGACAACTAGAGCTTGCTGCAGGCTGGACCCTAGACTGCAGAGAGAGGAAAAGAAATAATCCTTGACATCTGATATCAGTTAGAAAACGTCTTCTAAATACAGTCTAAAAAGTCCACCCATGAAGATGGAACGCGGGAAAACTTCTCCAAGTTCATTTCCCATCCATAGGAAAGCAGATTGGAGCAAATTTCTTGAAAAAGAGATAGCTCAAAGGAAGGATGACAACTGAACCATCTATAGTCCAGAAAAACACCCTTGAACTACACCAGGACCTAAAAGTCTTTCTCTGCTCCTGAAGCCATAAACTAGCAAAGATCCCGAAACATGGGAAGAAGAACCACACATTCCTCCGGTCTAAGTACTCATGAACAGCCAGACCTAAAGGAGAATGGACATTACTTTGAAGGTCAGCACCAGATATACTTGAGATAAAGACCCAGATCCCTTCCCAAACAGGGGCTGGAACTCACACTCCCAGAAAGAATGTCCTGAACCCTGTTCAAGGAAAGATTCTCATCGTACCTGAATTGCAGATACTCTAGAAAGAGAAATCTGCCTCCGGGAAAAAATCTGAGACTGGTCTAAAAGACATGACCCCTGATGAAAAATTAAAACATTCCTTTAGTCTTACCCACTTGACAAGTGATAGCAAAACACTTTCCACCCACAAGATAGAGGATAATACCATCAGACCAGGTCCAAACAAGGACTCATCCTTAAAAAGGAATGCCAGAAGCGTGAATTTGGAGGAATCCTAAAACTTGAATCTGCCACAGCAGAACTATAAGGCCTAGACTATACCACTAAGTCACAAGTAGGCTTCTCAGCTGAACAGCTGTAATCCAAGGTGGGCTAGGACAGCACATCCCCCTTATCCAATACTAACTGGGAATCCCAGAGGACTTGGACTGCTTCTGATTGGATAATAAAGAGGAAGACTCCTGCGCTACAAAGGAACGAAAAAGCAGTAACAGAAAGGATCTATTGTCCTAACAGCCTTTCTGACATTGATCTCCTCATGGAGTCCTCCAAAATGGAATCCGACAAGACATTGCACCAAAAGGATGCCAGACTTGTCCATAAAGAGTCGTAAATGTAAATATCAATGGCCCCTTTACTTTAAGCACCATGATATTTAAAGGAGACAGGATATTACAGACAGGATAAAGGGAAAAGGAATTCTTGACCTCTCCCATACCTGAGGAAATTATTTAACAAATGAATCCTAGTAAATATAAAATGCACAAGATTCTTGAGGATTCATAATGACAGAAGAGCCAAAGTTTCCATAGTAGCCAACCCTTCCTGAATAAAAGGTAGATTAGGCTTGAATCTGAACAGAACCACCTCAGTGCCAGAAGAAGGAATTACACTGTTCAAAGCTGAGGTTTTAACCCTCAGATGCTACCGACTATCCTGCTCATAAAACTATAAGAAGGACAAAATCCATAGCAGTAAACAGAGTAGAACCCTTACTACCTGATTCCTTAAAAAACCTCTTGCGATTTCCCCTAAATAAAGGAAAGGCAGATAAAGCCACAGCCACCTGGGCAGACAATTCTGCAAGCAAATAACTCCTCTAGGAGATTGAGAGGAACTGCAGGGCACTGAATGTGACAACATAATAAAAACTTGGGACGATTGAGGAGAAAGCTGTGGCAGAGCCTAGACAGCATCACCCAGGGAGACATGAGGCTAAAAATAATTTTTGGAAAAAAATCCTTTATTCTTTTTTTTTTTTTTTTACATTTATAATGACACCGTCCCTTTAAGAATTTTAGAGACTAACTTAAAAAAGAAAAATATTTGGGAACAGAGCTCTGTTCCATTCTGTAGTAAGGAGAATGATACGGTGTAATTAAAAGTAGTATTGCCTTAGTGAAGGCAACTCACATAAACAAATGTACATACAGATACAGAAAACCATAATGTTTAAAGTACAAATGTACTGTTCATTAGTCCACTGTACTATTCTGCTCCACGGAAGCACATGTAGGACAAGATGCAGGAAAAGGTCTGAATAACAAGTTAGATCTACATAAAAAATTACACTGAAACTTAGTGAATGTATGTCACTTATGTGTATTGTAACGTTTATTTACGGAGAGCGCTAAAAACACGGGATAAACCAAGAGTAATCCCCAAACATCGTCACCTCGATTAAGAAGACAGAATGTCAGCTCCGTTCTGTTCTCAAGCCGGAGAGCGGGGCGGAGTACAAAATAGGCGCTCAACCACATATAAAATGGCACCGCTCTGTAAAGCAAAGATGAAGGCGTGGCCAAAAGTCGGCACGGAAAAAAAAAACTTAATTCTGTCGACTATCTTCCTCTAAAATGAGGCATCTTGTAGAAAACACCTTCTGGTCTAAATGTGACAAATACAAAACAATAAACAAAAACCCTGACACCCTCGCACAGCTCCCTGAGTACAATAACAGCGGAGCTGGGAATCACTGCATATATATCATTGTTTAGAAATAGCGCCAATCATACTCACTGAACAGTTCCTGGGGCCCATTTATCAAGCTCCATATAGATCTTGAGGGCCCGTGTTTCATGGAGCAGCAGTCTTTATAGCAGGCGGACAGACATCGCTGCAATTCAACCCGAACGAATTGGCCGCAAATCTGCAGGGGGCTCCCGATTGGCCGGACATCTGCAAGGGGCAGTGTTGCACCAGCAGCTCACAAGAGCTGCTGGTGCAATGCTGAATACGTTGAGCGCATTGCTCTCCGCATTCAGCGAGGTCTGTTGGACCTGATCCGCACTGTTGGATCAGGTCCGACAGACCTTTGTTAAATTGGCCCCCCTGTATCATTCACCCGATAAACTAGGGAACTAAAAAGGGTTGCCTACTATATAATAGTGGAAGCAATGGCCCCAAATATTAGAAATTAGCCCAACAGGTAGTTAACTCCTTCCTCTTTATGAAGAAGGATAACAGTCTCCATGTCTCATGCATAATGTGCCTGCCACTGCCGAAATAATTCCAAAAGGAAATGTCCCATTTAAAAATCAGAGGGTCTTAACCCCTTCAGTGCCAGCCTTCTAGCCCCAGAAGAACATAAGGCACTTACCTGCATTCTAGCCCTCCAGCAGTCAGACGACTCACAAAGTTTGAGAGGATGCCGCTCCTCACAGAGACCTGTGTACAGAGAAAGACAGAGTAAGCCTACTCAGGCTTTCTATACCAGGGCAGCAACATGTTAGGAAAAAACGCAGCAAAGCCCACTTTACAAGTTCCTAACTGCTTTAAAGCTACCACAGCCCTACTGAAGAGACTAACGTGTAGTACAGCTACACCCAAATTGTGATGGAAGGCCAGAGCAATCTTGCCCAGACTTCAAAATAAAAAAATCTTGAAAGAATAATAAAAATCAGGACACCTAATTACTTCACCTCCTCCTTGCACTAGAGGCAAAGCGAATGACTGGGGCATTGTGGGTAGGAAGTGACAGTTATCAGCTTTGCTGTTGTGCTCTTTGCCTCCTCCTGCTGGCCAGGAGTGATATTCCCAACAGTAATTGATGATGATTTGTGGACTCACTGTGTCATTAGAAAGAAACCTTATTACTGCTTGGTCATGAAGCTGGGAAATCTTAAAAGTTTCCCCTCTTGGGATGGAACATTCATTGTAAAACTAGGGTTGTCATTTGTCTAGGAAAAAACTATTGGATGAAAGCGGTTAAGTGGTGTCCCGATCAGACCTCAGATCAAACCTCATGGTCCTAAATCTGTTGTCAGCCATATGGCCAAAATGGAACTCAGATTGGACCACATTGCCCGCATCTCCACTTAGATACATTGTCATATCAAACCCAAGAACATGAATCATCTGCATCTGAATGGATCATATCCATATAAGTTGTATCTTATATTGTTTCGTATATATTTTATTAAACAGCAATTTGAAATACTTACTGTCTGATTACATACTGGACACCTGGCAAATGAAGACAAAACTCAAATGTCCTCCTTGGTTGACCAGACTGAACTTGAGCCTCCCCATGAACAATTAGGGGATTTTGACAGCTTTGACACACAAGGCAATACCTTAATGACAGAATTTAAGTGAAGCGACAAATGCCCATGCAGTAGGGAAAGGGCTGTTTTATTCTTGCTCCTCGTTACAGGTGAAGGCTACCTATGGTCTCTGAGAAAAAGGATGTTATAGGTAATGTTGCTCATGACATCACTTATCTCTGTCTAGTCCACCGAAGGGGGCAGTATCAGGAAATATAATAGGTGAAAGAGTGCATGGAGGAACTATGTGACTTCCCCCACTAGACTATTAGCGAGCTTTAATCTGTACTTAATTTAATTTTGTTCTTAATGTGGCATTGACAAATCTGCAAACCTCTTGGGTTGAAAACCCAACAAAAATATTGTTGTATCCTTACCTCTAAAGTTGCAAGCAAGTCTTGAATTTGTAAGCTAAAACCTTTTTATAAAAAGTGCTCTCTTTTTTAACTCAGGGACTAGCATTGCACATTATGGACAAGGCATAAAGATAAAGGTGATAAAGGAGAGAAGGATTTATCTCTATTGATATCTTTGCTCGCCTCTAACAAATTTTACATTAATTTGGTATCCAAGACACATCCTCTCCTGGTTTGCATCCTATCTCTCAAAGCGCTCATTTACAATTTTCTTCAACAGCATATCCTCTGATCCTGTGGCTTTCTCAGTAGGAGTACCACAAGGATCTGTCTTGGCTTCCTTGATTTTTTGTTTATCTATACATCCTCCCTTGGAAAACATATTCTCCTTTGCTTTCCAGTTCCACTCTTATGCAGATGACACCCAAACCTATCTTTCCTCTCCTGATATATCTCCCTCTTTACTCAAACAGATTACCAACTGTCTCTCTGCAATTTCCTCTTGGAAGTCTTTGCACTACCTCCAGCTCAATCGGTCTAAAACTGAGCTGCTTCTTATTCTTCCCTCTCTGAGACATTCAACACCTGACATTTCTCTTACAGTTGGAGACTCTATTCTAAACAACTCACCCCAGGTCTGCTGTATTGATGTCACACTTGACTCTAAATTCACATTCACTCCACATATCCAAGCTCTTATCAAATCCTGGCGTGCACACCTATACAACATTTCTAGAATTCAACCTTTCCTTACTAAAGAAACTACAGAAATACTAATTCATACCCGCTCATTTTTGTCACACATTGACTACTACAATCTACTTCTTAATGGTCTTCCCAAATACTGCCTCTCCTACCTCCAATCTAACATGATTGCTTCAGGTAAACTCATCCATCTAAGTCGGCGAACTGCATCAGTTCTGCTAGTCTCTACACTGGATCCTCATACACTATATAATGCAATTCAAAGTATTAACCCTAACCTATAAAGCACTGAACAGCCTCACCCCCAAATATATTTCCGTTCAAATTTCGAAATTCTCCCTGAGCTTCTCTCTTCAATCAAACTCAGACTTTCTTCTCTCCACTCCTTTTATCTCTACGTCCCTCCCTTGCCTCCAAGACTTCAAGCGTGCTGCTCCTACCCTCTTGAACTCTCTACCTTGCTCCATCAGACTGTCTCCAACATTGTATAGCTTTGTACCCAACTATTGAGACTTAAAGTTTTTCATCCTACCCAAAATAAATTTTGAACTTGCTGCAACTACAACCCATGTGACAAGCTACCCCTAACCTGATGTCTTTACACCCTCAACTTGTAGACTGAAAGCTCTTCAGAGAAGGACCCTCCTCCTTCTGTACTAGTTTATTTTAGTCTTATGTTTTTGTATCTTATCTTATGACAAATCTTTGTCATTGTATACTCCCTATCTCTGTACCCAGCACTACAGAATTTTGTGCCGCTATACAAATAAATAATAATTATAATAAAAGAAAATAAAAGTAGGTAAAGTATAGGAAGAAAATTAAGTAGGTGCCTTGGCTGTGCATTTAGGCTTGCTATCACTTGGTAAAAAGCTGTGATTAGATCCTGCATTTTATGTTTTAAGGATTTGCTATATTCTCTCAAAATTGAGTGTCAGTTAACTTATTATGGGCTAGATTACAAGTGGAGCACAATAGTTTGTGCCATAGCAATAAGGGGTATATCCCGAGGGTTTGTGCTCCTCAGGCTTATCACTGGTATTGTGAATAAATGTGATATAAAAGAATATTGTGTAGATGGTCCTCAATTCCTCTAAAGAGAAAAAGAAATGCAAATAGCGTGATATTGTTTAAACAACTTAACCCCTTAACGACACACGTCGTACAGGGTACGGCAGACACAAACTGGTCTTTAAAGACCAACGACATACCCTATACGACTTAAGGGTTTAAAGCGGCTGGAAGTGATCCTGATCACTTCCAGACACTTTCAAGGTATTGCCGTGATGCCTCGATATTGAGGCATCACTGCAATACCTTTTTTCAAACACCAATGCAGACAGAGCTACTCTGTGGCCATCTCTGCATTTGGCCAGCAATGTTGAGATCATTGGTGGGTGGGAGCTGTTGCAGGGAGACGGGTGGGTGGCCATCACTGGGGGTAATGATGACAGAGGGGGCGGGATCACGCACTGGAGCATGGACGGTTCTGGGCATGCGCACGGTGGTGGAGGCGGGAGCGTGCATGGGGCGGGAGCCCTACACTATGGAACAGGAAAGGGAAGGAGGGAGAGTGGAGGGGGGGCATTTTCTATCTAAGGGATCTGGGAGAGGGCGGATATTGGGGGGTGAAACAACACTACAGAAAAATAAATAATAACAAAATAAAAACATTTTTTTTTACATTTGTATGCAAACTGGGTACCCAAAATGGCGGACAATAAGGTTGAGGGGGAGGGTTAGAGAACTGTTTGGGGGGGATCAGGGAAGTTGGGGGCTAAGGGGGGATCCTACACAGCAGAATAGTTTTTTTCTTTTTAATAACATTTTTTTAAAAAGCCTTATATTTTAGTACTGGCAGACTTTCTGCCAGTACTTAAGATGACGGGGACAATTGTGGGGTGGGGGAGGGAAGAGAGGGGTCAGGGAGGGATCAGGGGGTGGGATGTGTCAGGTGGAAGGCTGATCTCTACAGTAAAGCTAAAATTAACCATACAAGCAACCTAATTAACCCCATCACTGCTGGGCATAATACAAGTGTGGTGCGCAGCAGCATTTAGCAGCCTTCTAATTACCAAAAAGCAACGCCAAAGCCATATAAGTCTGCTATTTCTGTTCAAAGGGGATCCCAGAGGAGCATTTACAACCATTTGTGCCATAATTGCACAAGCTGTTTGTAAATAATTTTAGTGTGAAACCTAAAGTTTGTGAAAAAGGGAGCATTTTTTTATTTGATCGCATTTGGCGGTGAAATGGTGGCATGAAATATACCAAAATGAGCCTAGATCAATACTTTGGGTTGTCTACTACACTACACTAAAGCTAAAATTAACCCTACAAGATCCCTAATTAACCCCTTCACTACTGGGCATAATACACGAGTGGTGCACAGTGGCATTTAGCGGCTTTCTAATTACCAAAAAGTAATGCCAGAGCCATATATGTCTGCTATTTCTGAAAAAGGGGATCCTAGAGAAGCATTTACACCCATTTGTGCCATAATATTGCACACAAAAGTTATAAGGGCTCAAAGATATAAGATCTCGGGTGTTAGAAAAACAATGCCGTTAAAAGGGCTCTAACATAGACATACATACATAAACTTGTTTAAATATGTCTATATATGTGTACATATGTATTTACGTATTTATATGTGTACATATGTATTTCCTTTTTTCATTTTCTCTGTTTCTTTTCTAATCTCTTTCCCTTGACTAGGGGCATAACTAGACTTCATTGTGGTGCAACAGTGCACTTTCTGACAGCCATATAGGAGATAATGGAGCTGCTTCTCTGTTAGTATGAGTCATTCTTCCCTCTAGGTTAGTCTATTCTTCCCTCTCTAGGTTAGTATTTTCTTCCCTCTAGGTTAGTATTTTCTTCCCTCTAGGTTAGTCTATTCTTCCCTCTCTAGGTTAGTATTTTCTTCCCTCTAGGTTAGTATTTTCTTCCCTCTAGGTTAGTCTATTCTTCCCTCTAGGTTAGTCTATTCTTCCCTCTCTAGGTTAGTCTATTTTTCCCTCTAGGTTAGTCTATTCTTCCCTCTAGGTTAGTCTATACTTCCCTCTAGGTTAGTCTATTCTTCCCTCTAGGTTAGTCTATTCTTCCCTCTAGGTTTGTCTATTTTTCCCTCTAGGTTAGTCTATTCTTCCCTCTAGATCAGTCATTTTTCCCTCTAGGTTAGTCTATTCTTCCCTCTAGGTCAGTCATTCTTCTATCTAGGTTAGTCTATTCTTCCCTCTAGGTCAGTCATTCTTCCATCTAGGTTAGTCTATTCTTCCCCCTAGGCTAGACTATTCTTCCCTCTAGGTTAGTCTATTCTTCCCTCTAGGTTAGTCATTCTTTCATCTAGGTTAGTCTATTCTTCACTCTAGGTCAGTCATTCTTCCATCTAGGTTAGTCTATTCTTCCCTCTAGGCTAGACTATTCGTCCCTCTAGTCTATTCATCCCTCTAGGTCAGTCATTCTTCTATCTAGGTTAGTCTATTCTTCCCTCTAGGTTAGTCTATTCTTCACTTTAGGTTTGTCTATTCTTCCCTCTAGGTTTGTCTATTCTTCCCTCTAGGTTAGTCTATTGTTCCCTCTAGGCTAGACTATTGTTCCCTCTAGGCTAGACTATTCTTCCATCTATGCTAGACTATTCTTCCCTATAGGTTAGTCAATTCTTCCCTCTAGGTTAGTCTATTTTTCCCTCTAGGTTAGTCTATTCTTCCCTCTAGGCTAGACTATTCTTCCCTCTAGGCTAGACTATTCTTCCCTCTATGCTAGACTATTCTTCCCTCTAGGTCAGTCATTCTTTCCTCTAGGTTAATCTATGTCGGATGATATGCACATGCACAGACTGCCTGTATAAATATGGTTGTGGGATTTTCTGTACAGTAACACTGCTATGACCATCTTGTAAACTATACTGTAAAGAGAAAACATAATTTATGCTTACCTGATAAATTTATTTCTCTTGTGATGTATCGAGTCCACGGATTCATCCTTAATTGTGGAATATTCTCCTTCCCAACAGGAAGTGGCAAAGAGAGCACCCACAGCAGAGCATTCTATATAGCTCCCCCCTAAGCTCCACCCCCCAGTCATTCGATCGAAGGCTAGGAAGAAAAAGGAGAAACTATAGGGTGCAGTGGTGACTGAAATTTTTTAAAATAAAAACATATATGCCTGTCTTAAAAAACAGGACGGGCCGTGGACTCGATATATCACAAGAGAAATAAATTTATCAGGTAAGCATAAATTATGTATTCTCTTGTAAGATGTATCGAGTCCACAGATTCATCCTTACTTGTGGGATACCAATACCAAAGCTTTAGGACACGGATGAAGGGAGGGACAAGACAGGGACCTTAAACGGAAGGCACCACTGCTTGTAGAACCTTTCTCCCAAAAATAGCCTCAGAAGAAGCAAAAGTATCAAATTTGGAAAATTTGGAAAAAGTATGAAGCGAAGACCAAGTCGCCGCCTTACAAATCTGTTCAACAGAAGCCTAATTTTTAAAAGCTTGATATTCTTATTAGAAACAACCTTAGGAAGAAACCCAGGTTTGGTACGCAAAACCACCTTATCTGCATGGAAAACAAGGTAAGGGGAATCACATTGTAAAGCAGATAGCTCAGAAACTCTTCGAGCCGAAGAGATAGCTACTAAAAACAAAACTTTCCAAGATAGAAGCTTAATATCTATGGAATGCATAGGTTCAAACGGAACCCCTTGAAGAACTAAGTTTAGGCTCCATGGCGGAGCAACAGGTTTAAATACAGGCTTGATTCTGACCAAAGCCTGACTAAATGCTTGAACGTCTGGAACATCTGCCAGACGTTTGTGTAGTAGAATAGACAAAGCAGATATTTGTCCTTTTAAAGAACTAGCAGATAATCCCTTCTCCAAACCTTCTTGGAGAAAAGACAATATTCTAGGAATCCTAATCTTACTCCACAAGTAACCTTTGGATTCACACCAATAAAGATATTTGCGCCAAATCTTATGATAGATCTTCCTGGTGACAGGCTTTCTAGCCTGAATCAGGGTATCAATGACCGACTCAGAGAAACCATGCTTTGATAGAATCAGGCGTTCAATCTCCAAGCAGTCAGATGCAGAGAAATTAGATTTGGATGCGTGAACGGACCTTGGATTAGAAGGTCCCGCCTCATTGACAGAGTCCAAGGTGGAACCAAGGACTCAGGATCTCACTTAAAAGGGTGACACCCGAGGTACACTGTAGCATCCCACAATAGTGAGAATATTCTCCTCAGAATTTACCTAGAATATATAATTTGTTAACTCCTTTCCAGGAGCAACATTCCCACACCACACACTGTTTGCCAATTTTAATGTGTTGTAAAGATTTTAACTTATGAAATACAAGTTAAGTTTTAATTCACCCTCCTTTGGGCTTCTTTACCTATGGTAGTATTGGACCCAAAATAGATTATTTGCTGGTGAGTGCTACCCAAGTACATCCTTGCAATTGCTTACTGCAATTGATATTTGCTAGTTAGTCTTTCCCTATGTACAGCACCCAGTCTCCTTAAATACTATTGGTATTTCTCATACTCTGAGAAGAAATTCAAAAACTAGTGGGACACAGCATTAGTAGTGCCGTCGTCTTTTTCTTGCTTGTTTCTTAATTCTGTCACTGTGGTGACACAGCTTTCCAGACGACAGAGCACACATACATTTAAATAAATACGGCAACCAGACAAGGTCATTATTTATCAGTATTATTAAAATAATTACAAGAGCCTAACATACCTAGGTAATCTAACAACATCATGGCTGACTTTTTCGGCAAAGATAGATCAGATAGACACTCTAAAAGAGCTACTGATTTGGACAATATGTTCAAAACTAGTGCCACGGATGACTATACTCCTATTGGATCACTAGAGACCCTACTAAAAGAGGTACATAAAAATATGTTTAAACAAGAAAAAGTGTGGTGGGACCAACAATATTTTGACAAATACATTCAACAAAAATTAATCCCTAGAGGATTAAGAATTCAGTTGTTCCCGGCTTTTGAATTTGAGAACCCAGTATTAACAGAAGATTGGGAAACAGCCCTATCAGAATGCTCGGTCAAACTTATGAACATTCTGATACGTCATGACAAAGAAAAATATGATAAACTAGAAACAACTATCCAAGAGCAATACACACAACTTAAAAAATACGAATTACAATCTGATTTTGAAAAGATGTACAAAACCTATCAGAAAGAATTAGACCAATATATTAAAGAGTTACGAGATATGAAACAGGGCAAGCTTTTTAGAGATATTAATGATTATAAAGAGAAAAAGATATATAAGTGGAGAAGGAGAAACTTCTATAAAGGTACCCCCAGAACCAACCATCCTAATATAATCCAAAGTGATATTTCTGACACGGATGGGGAGGACAATATAGGCAATGACAACAATGGAGACACTCCAAGTACTTCTACTGCCACTTTCTCTTTACCAACCAGAAATAAGAGAAATAATTTTTTAGAAGAAGGCACATCAGAAGAGGTAGAACCTCCAGAAGAGGCCAGAAGTTCAAACAAAAAACCAACCAGGTCAAGAGGTTACCCCAGAGGAACACCTCTGAGGGGCAGACAACATCAGAGACCCCCGAGTCCCTTCTCTCAGATGAGACTAAATCACTAAAAATTATAAACTTGTCCGAGCACTTCTTATCTTCAGATCATATCTCGGTATTATCTAAAGGTCTATCTTTCTGCCCTACGGGACAACTCAACAAATTCGAAATAATCAAAGATATACAGCTGTACATACGAAAATTAAATTTAAAAAATTTTTTTGAAAAAAAATCTGATCCCACCCTGTCAGAAGCTGATAGGAGGAGCTTACAAGACTTGGAAAGCCTATTACAGGATAATGAATCTCAATCCAAATCCTGGAGACGAAATTTGAAGGCTAGATCCACATTTGTACCTAAATACAACCTATCCACCCAATTGGAAATATACAATCAAGTGGTCTGTGAAGAAATCTCACAATTAAAAATGGGCTATCCGGAACAGAACCTTACAAGAACCGAAAAATTGGCTCTCAAAGAAATCCAGACATGGGATGACATAATAATAAGGGAAGCGGATAAGGGGGGCAACATTGTCCTCTGGCCTTTACCGATGTACCTGAAACAAGTAGAAAAACAACTAAATAACCGACAATGCTACCAAAAACTATTTAATAATCCAAGTGAAACATACAGTAAGATCTATAACAACATAATCAAAGAAGGCAGTAGCAGAGGAATCATAAATACTGATGAAGTAAAGTTCCTAACAGTCAGACACCCCAAAATCGCTACCTTTTATCTCATCCCAAGGTTCACAAAAATATCACCAATCCGCCTGGTAGGCCCATTGTCTCTGGCAACGAATGTCTATCAGAAAATGCCAGTCGATACGTGGACCACAGACTGAGAGAATTTGTGGAGGCCCTTCCCTCCTATGTCAAAGACACCATGGAGGTATTACAAAGACTGGACAATAGCAACGCCGGAAAAGAAACCTGGCTTGTTACAGCGGACGTTGAGTCCCTGTACACCTCCATAGAACATGACAAGGGACTTAGGGCTGTTCAGTTCTTTCTCAATCAAGGCTCCTCGGAAGAGGAGGATCACGATCTGTTCATCCTAAAACTATTGGAATTTGTCCTCAAATACAATTTCTTCACCTTTGCCAACCAGTTTTACTTACAAGTTCAAGGGACGGCGATGGGCACGGCCTGTGCCCCTACCTACGCCAACTTGTTCTTAGGTTTCTGGGAAAAACATGTGGTATTCAATGACAGGCACTCTACCGAAACAGACAAAATACCTTTCTGGATTCGGTACATAGATGACATTCTGTTCATGTGGGAAGGGAGTAAGGAAGAATTAGAGAGTTTCCTCCATAATCTCAATCAGAATGATCTAAACATCAAGTTAACTTACCAAATGAGCCAAAAAGAGATAGATTTCCTAGATCTCACAATCTTCAAAGATCAGGAGGGAAGAATACAAACTAATCTCTATAGAAAAGAAACAGCAACTAATAGCTTGTTGCATAACAGCAGCTCTCACGCCCCCGGAACCACCAAATCGTTACCGGTTGGGGAATTTCTGAGGATAAGAAGGAATTGTAGCAATATACATCTTTTCAAAGAGCAATCCAGAATTCTGGAGCAACGACTAGAGGACAGAGGTTACAGCAAAAGAAATATCAAAAGAGCCAAAAATAGGGCAATCCATACCAACCGAACAGAATTACTCCATAAAAAGTCCAAGAGAAAGGATGAACAAACCAGACTAATTCTAACTTACACTCCACAAGTGCAAGCTGTAAATGAAATACTGAACAAACACTGGCACATTCTCACTTTAGACCCAGATCTGAAGCCAATTGTAGGAGAAAAGATACAAATAGGATACAGGAGAACCCTGAACATAAAAGATAGGGTATCCCGTAGCCACTACCAAGTGGGGAAAACCAGGACTGCCATTCGGGCAGGATCTTTCCCGTGCAGCACCTGCTCCTCTTGTAAATATATCCGCAGAACGGATATGATTCAAGATAGGTTTGGCCATACACACAAAATCAAGAATTACATCAGCTGCACAATGGATAATATAATATATGCATTATCCTGCAGCTGCTCCAAGACCTATGTTGGAATGACCAGCCGCCAGCTCAAAATTAGACTACAGGAGCATGTAAGGAACATTAAAAATGCCGCAAAGGACCTTGAAGATGGAAAAACCATAACCTCAGTGGCCCTCCATTTCTTTAAACGCCATTTCTCTAATCCAAGAGAGCTAAAGTGCCAAGGAATCGAAAAAATATCCTTAGGCATAAGAGGGGGCAACATAGAACAGGCCCTGTTAAGAGCAGAGTGTAGGTGGATATATCTGCTAGACAGTGTGTATCCCAAGGGATTAAATGAACAAAATAACTATTATTGTTTTCTGTAAAAATGAACAAACTCAGAGACTAATAAGTACCTTGTGGATAGACACTAAAATACATCCAAACAGGACACCTTTGGATGTGAGAATGAGATATAACACTACCAGGATTCCAAAAGGGAAAGCCTGAGCAGGATATAAAATAGAATTAATATAACTCTATACCATTCCCTATATGGTTCGAGTAAAACTGAGTACTAACCACTAAAAACCATATAGAAATGGGACCATTAAATCGCATAGTAGTATACAAGGGGAACCACAAATGAACAGGTTCCACTTATCCCTTTCATCACTTGATTTACCAATAAATAACTAATCCTAAACTTGTTAAAAACCCACCCCTTCCTCACGTTTTTACAGTAATGTAAAAGGTGCACTTTATAATTTGTTAAGCACACCCTATGATGCAAGCACACCTATGACACCAATATTAAATGTCACTACAAGTCTGAGAAGCCCACATCTAGACAGATCTGTTATATTTCTCTATCCAAATTATTTGGATAGCCCAGGACCTTTTGGCAACTGGGCTCACATTTGCACATAACCACACACTGATTAAATCACAATTTTGTCCTGGGACCGAGAATCTAATGAGGTTAAATAATGGGACACTAGATCAAGTGGTTCACGTTTGGCACTAGCTTTTACTATTATTATTTTTATTGTCTGTTCTCACCCCTTTTTTTATTCTCTCACACGATATCACTACTTGAAACAGGAGGACATCCTGATCTCATTCACACAATATGGCTTCGCACTCTGTTTCCCCTTTAACAATACGTATCATTTATGACTACACAGTAAATCATGGAAAGTGTTAATTCTGTTTGTTTTTTATCAATTTCGGTTTTGGTTGCGATCAAATTATTATTAGATCCTCTAACTGGTAGAACGGCCCATTTGGGATATGTCAGCTCCGGTACTCTAACGATCTTCTTATATCCGCTGCAGAATCCCACCTCACTTAAGTACACAACCCCTATTACGTGCCCAAGTATTACAATCTGGCACTTTGATTTAAAGACAGGCACCCAATAAGCGGTGACAGAAATGGCGAACCCTCTACACACCCCCTTCTCCTACAAATACTATAGGAGAAACAGGGAACCAATCAATACAGCCGACGAGGGAGTAACTCCCACCGGTCAGCCAATAAAAAGCCCCGAGTTCGGCGGGCTTTGACAAAGCCTTCGTGGCGAAACATGTCAGGGCAGCTGGAGAACCTTTCTCCTTTTTAACTTATAACAAACAGTGTGATTTGGTGTATGAATGTTTAACCAGAATTTAATTTAAAAATGGTATATGTGTGAGAGATTGTGTGCAACCGAGACCTTCTAGCTATATACAAGCTGCTAACTATTTGTACCGGCACCTTACTTATGGCTATCTCCTAAAATAGATACGTACTGAGGAGATATATTAGATCAAATCTGGGGGTCAATATAGACAGTAATAGACAGTAATTACTGGCGATATATACTGCTAATCTGTAACCTTATATAAAGGAATCTATAGATATATCCTTGACGCTACAAAAGCAATTGAGACCTTCTAGCTATATACAAGCTGCTAAGTATTTGTACCTGCACCTTACGAACCGCTATCTCTAACAATAGATACACTACGAATTAATATATTATGGTAAAAGGGCTTCACAGCTACCGTAACCTAGAATATGAAGTGATCTATTTATTCACATTAAAGCGGGGGAGGCTTAACGGAAATACTAATTTTATTATCAAGGCTTTAATAACCGTTCTGCTACTCCATTAATGGTAACCATAGATAGCCTTCCGGTTAAATAAGCTATATACTCCGAGATCAGCATATAATACTTACTGATGAGATATATTAGATCAAATCTGGGGGTCAATATAGACAGTTATTACTGGTGATGTATACTGCTAACTTGAACCTTATGCAAAGGAATCTATAGGTATATACTTGACGCTACGAAAGTCTGTGTACACATAACCAATCAGGGGCAGTAACCTGATATCACAGCTACACAAATTAGTAACTCTGAGACTAAGGAAGTCAGTATCAAGTTAAGCAATCTTTTTTGAATACCACAGCTGTCATTTTACAGCTGAGATCTGCCCGATTTCGTCACCTAGATGCTAAGCGTCATCACACGAGTATAAGCACTACACACTACTATATATATTAGTTTGCACGAAGCATTCCATCCAGTAATAAATAAACCAATACTGTACCGGATTTATATGTGTGTTTAGCTCTCTGTATGGAATTCCACTAACATTTGTTGGCACCAATAAACAATTTAAATTAACCAACAGAGTTATCCATACACAAGAACAGAATATTTGTAATATCAGATTAATACTGGAATACGCCTAATCTGATTATCCCTACAAGCTGGGGAAAACTTTTGAACCCACGTATATAAGTGGGTATAACAAATAATATAAGACGTGCTATATGGCCTTATAGATACCGCCTCACAACATAATAATATCCTCCTAACCCAGTATTATGCAGCTGACACTCCCCCCAGTATAATCAGTAAGGTGGATCTAAGTGGCAAATAGCAAGCAGGGACCGTTACAGTCAGGGTCCTCAACTTCTTAATATTATTATTCACACCCCTCACACTGAGGACTAACACAACTATTGGTGGATTAGCTACACCTGAGATATAACTCAGGATCTCACTTAAAAGGGTGACACCCGAGGTACACTGTAGCATCCCACAATAGTGAGAATATTCTCCTCAGAATTTACCTAGAATATATAATTTGTTAACTCCTTTCCAGGAGCAAAATTCCCACACCACACACTGTTTGCCAATTTTAATGTGTTGTAAAGATTTTAACTTATGAAATACAAGTTAAGTTTTAATTCACCCTCCTTTGGGCTTCTTTACCTATGGTAGTATTGGACCCAAAATAGATTATTTGCTGGTGAGTGCTACCCAAGTACATCCTTGCAATTGCTTACTGCAATTGATATTTGCTAGTTAGTCTTTCCCTATGTACAGCACCCAGTCTCCCTAAATACTATTGGTATTTCTCATACTCTGAGAAGAAATTCAAAAACTAGTGGGACACAGCATTAGTAGTGCCATCGTCTTTTTCTTGCTTGTTTCTGGAACCAAGGACATGTCCACTAGGTCTGCATACCAAATCCTGCGTGGCCACGCAGGTGCTATCAGAATTACTGAAGCTCTCTCCTGCTTGATTCTGGCAACCAGATGTGGGAGGAGAGGAAACGGTGGAAATACATAGGCCAGATTGAAGGACCAAGACACAGCTAGAGCATCTATCAGTACCGCCTTGGGATCCCGGGACCTGGACCCTTAACGAGGAAGTTTGGCATTCTGACGAGACGCCATCAGATCCAATTCTGGTGTGCCCCATAGCTGAATCAGCTGGGCAAATACCTCCGGATGGAATTCCCACTCCCCCGGATGAAAAGTCTGATGACTTAGAAAATCCGCCTCCCAGACAATATTCTAGGAATCCTAATCTTACTCCACGAGTAACCTTTGGATTCACACCAATAAAGATATTTGTGCCAAATCTTATGATAGATCTTCCTGGTGACAGGCTTTCTAGCCTGAATCAGGGTATCAATGACTGACTCAGAGAAACCACGCTTTGATAGAATCAGGCGTTCAATCTCCAAGCAGTCAGACTCAGAGAAATTAGATTTGGATGCATGAACGGACCTTGGATTAGAAGGTCCCGCCTCATTGGCAGAGTCCAAGGTGGAACCGAGGACATGTCCACTAGGTCTGCATACCAAATCCTGCGTGGCCATGCAGGTGCTATCAGAATTACCGAAGCTCTCTCCTGCTTGATTCTGGCAACCAGATGTGGGAGGAGAGGAAATGGTGGAAATACATAGGCCAGATTGAAGGACCAAGGCACCGCTAGAGCATCTATCAGTACCGCCTTGGGATCCCGGGACCTGGACCCATAACGAGGAAGTTTGGCATTCTGACGAGACGCCATCAGATCCAATTCTGGTGTGCCCCATAGCTGAATCAGCTGGGCAAATACCTCCGGATGGAGTTCCCACTCCCTCGGATGAAAAGTCTGACGACTTAGAAAATCCGCCTCCCAGTTCTCTACCCCTGGGATGCGGATTGCTGAGAGATGGCAAGAGTGATCCTCTGCCCACCGGATTATTTTGGTTACCGCCATCATCGCTAGAGGACTCCTTGTTCCTCCTTGATGATTGATATAAGCTACAGTTGTGATGTTGTCCGACTGAAACCTGATGAATTTGGCCGCAGCAAGCTGAGACCACGCCTGAAGCGCATTGAATATCGCTCTCAGTTCTAGAATGTTTATCGGGAGGAGAGCTTCCTCCCGAGACCATAAGCCCTGTGCTTTCAGGGAGTTCCAGACTGCACCCCAGCCTAGCAGGCTGGCATCTGTCGTTACAATGAGCCACTCTGGCCTGCGGAAACACATTCCCTGAGACAGGTGGTCCTGAGACAACCACCAGAGAGGAGAGTCTCTGGTCTCCTGGTCCAGATGCAGTTGAGGAGATAAATCTGCACAATCCCCATTCCACTGTTTGAGCATGCATAGTTGCAGTGGTCTGAGGTATAGGCGGGCAAAAGGAACTATGTCCATTGCTGCTACCATGAGTCCGATTACCTCCATACACTGAGCCACTGATGGCCGAGGAACGGAATGAAGAGCTCGGCAAGTGGTTAAGAGTTTTAATTTTCTGATCTCCGTCAGAAATATTTTCATTTCTACCGAGTCTATCAAAGTCCCTAGGAAGGAAACTCTTGTAAGAGAGAAGAGAGAACTCTTTTTTATGTTCACCTTCCACCCGTGAGCTCTCAGAAAAGCCAACACGATGTCCGTGTGAGACTTGGCTAGCTGGAAAGTCAACGCCTGAATTAAGATGTCGTCTAGATAAGGCGCCACTGCTATGCCCCGTGGTCGCAGAACCGCCAGAAGGGACCCTAGCACTTTTGTGAAAATTCTGGGAGCCGTGGCCAACACGAAGGGAAGGGCCACAAACTGGTAATGCCTGTTTAGAAAGGCGAATCTGAGAAATTGATAATGATCTCTGTGAATAGGGATGTGTAGATACGCATCCTTTAAGTCCACGGTACTCATATATTGACCCTCCTGGAACAGAGGTAGAATAGTCCGAATAGTCTCTATCTTGAATGATGGAACTTTGAGGAACTTGTTTAGAATTTTGAGATCCAAGATTGATCTGAAAGTTCCCTCTTTTTTGGGAACCACAAACAGGTTTGAATAAAACCCTAGCCCCTGTTCATCTATTGGGACTGGGCAGATCACCCCCATGGTATGTAGGTCTTCTACGCAGCGTAAGAATGCCTCTCTCTTTGTCTGGTTTACAGACAATCGAGAAATGTGAAATCTCCCCCTTGGAAGAGAGTCTTTGAATTCCAGAAGATATCCCTGGGACACAATTTCTAAAGCCCAGGGATCGTGAACATCTCTCGCCCAAGCCTGAGCGAAGAGAGAGAGTCTGCCCCCTACTAGATCCGATCCCGGATCGGGGGCTACCAACAAAAACGTTTTTTCCTAACAGTGTCACCAGTAACTTATGAGCCCTTCAAGCAAGCTGAAATTCCTATCCAAGTGTCTGAATACAGCTTACCCTTCCCTCATGGGGATATTGCCAGCCTTTTCTAGAATTAACACAGTCTGTCTAGAAAAAATATAGACTGAACATACCTCATTTGCAGCTTAGCATGCAAACCGTTCCCCCAACTGAAGTTTTCCTGTACTCTTCAGCCCTTGTGAGAACAGCAGTGGATCTTAGTTACAAAGTGCTAAGATCATAATCCTCCTTGCAGAAATCTTCATCTCTTTTCTGCCAGAGAGTAAATAGTACACATTTAACCATTTAAAATAACAAACTTTTGCTTGAGAAATAAAAAACTAACATTTTTGTCACCACACTCGCTCTGCCCTTCCTAGTTTCTTAGAGTAGGCAAAGAGAATGACTGGGGGGTGGAGCTAAGGGGGGAGCTATATAGACAGCTCTGCTGTGGGTGCTCTCTTTGCCACTTCCTGTTGGGAAGGAGAATATCCCACAAGTAAGGATGAATCGGTGGACTCGGTACATCTTACAAGAGAAATTCATACACCTTTCTTAAACTGTGAGTGTTTTTTCACAGGGCCGCACACAGAGGGGCCAGATATGATGAAGGTGGAACCTGGGCACCACTAGGCCTCCCTGTAGTGACGCCACCACTGCTTGCAGAGCTTTAGAGGTGTGTGTCCAGTCTCAGCTGAGACCAATGAGACACCTATAGTTATGCCCCTGTCCTTGACTACACTTACTAATAATTCAGCTAAATTAAAAATAAAAAACTGTCTATAATGTGTATCTTCTTATTAGCGTAATAAGCAGATAAGTGTGAAATAGCTCTCTGTATCTTAGTAAACTCTCTCTAATAAAATAAAAAATGGCTTTGTAAGATTTGTCCCACTAATGTGTTTAATAACTTTCCTCTTTCTCATATTCACTCTTCTCCTTCTGTTGATTACTCTCCCTCACCTTTCTGGTTCACTCACCAGTTACATACACATTTTTGTTTCATATCCTTTGAAAATGTATTTCTTACTCCCACCTTGTTATAATCTCATTCTCCACTCTATTATTTTGCCACATCTGCACGTTTTCTTTTTGGCCTTGATTAACCAAGAATATAGAGTACTCAATAATAATACTACTCTACCCATAAACTTATGTTATCCTATAGGCCTGACTCATTAAGCATAACTTTGCTCTGCTATCATTCTGGGGGGGATAACATGGGAATTGACACAATTTGTCTTGCTTTATAACCCTATATGTTGTTAGTATATCTAAGTCTAAATCTCTCTTTCCTAACTTTTTCTCTCTCACCAGCCCTATCTGCTGTTCTCTCCACATCTCTCCCTGCCTCATCCTCCAGCCTAGTAACAACTGAATATTGATCTTGCTGACTTGTATACCATTGTTTCTATGGAAATGAGAGCACAGAGGAGTCCCTGGAGGGAGATAAGGAATCTGCCTGGCCCAACTAATTTTACAGCCAGGAGGGGAAATCTGTAGTCTGGGACAGAGGGGGAGCAGAGGGAAACTATTACATGGGTGCACTCTAATACCCAGATACACTGTGACTGAAGAGGAAGGGGCTTCTATAATATAAGACAGGTTATACAGGAAAACAGAGTACAAATAAAGAGGCCTCGCTAATGTACAGATAACCTTCAAAGAGGAAGTGTCCTGGCAAATTCACTGATACTTTTCTGATGAATTGGCTACTCTAATAGTCATATACACAGTACTGGAGGGGGAAGTGAATATAAAACAAGAGGTCTGGCTTCAGAATTAAAATTCCTCAGGCTAAACATAAAATTAAAACTAGTACAGTAAAGAAAGTGTTAAATTAATTAAGTTCTGAAAGGGCCGTCAAAACTAATAGTGAATTAAGTATTGCTGTGTTTGTGCAGCTAAGATCCATGATACGTTATGTATTTACAGCAGGCGATTCTCCCTATACTTGCAAACAGATTATAATTTCTATAATTACAGTTATGTCAAAGATTTCTTTAATGTCCAAAACTAAACAATTTTCTTTAGCAACTCCCCACCCCATCTTTACAAGACATCAAATAAATATAGGACAGTCCCCAGATGGAGTAAATGTAAAGCGAAAGGTAATTGTGCAGAGTAATATGTCTATAATACCATCATCTCATGGGTCTTTATATTCTTTAAGATATTACTCTGGACGAGCGCTGCATAACTTCATATAAATGTGGGGGGACTTGGCCTGGAATCTAATTACCCAACAGAATTTGGTGCAGTCAGCAATTCGAAGAGAGAGAGAAGCAGAAGGGGGCTGCAGGGAGACTCAATTACCCAGAACCCTCAGGGACAATGGGTCATATATAGATGGATAAGAGAGGGACGAGGGGATATAGGAATATTTGCCTTAATGTAATATGTTAAATTTGTAGAGTCCTGAAGGTATTAAGAAGAAAAGTGCTCCAAAGGATCTTTAACCCTTGGCTGCCATAGAGGGTTGCAACACATTGCTTTATGATATATTGCAGACCTCATTGCAGCTAAGGGGTTAATCCTTTGTCTGATGGCCATAAAACAAATTTCATAACCTTTGTAGCATAGTGAGTTCAAGACTTTACAGAGTTATGTTAACCTAATGACAGTTACAGCTTTAAAATTGCTCACATAATATATTCTGCGCTTATTCCTCTCGTTAAGAGTCTTAAAGCAACTAGTAAGGAGCAAGAGGGGTCAGGCGTAACGGCTGCAGTGTCAGTCACGCTTTATTTCTCAGTTGGGCTGCCTTTTTTCCTTTCTGCTATAAGAAAAAGGAACATTCTGTTTGATCCTTGTATTTGTTCATGAAAGTGCTTAGTAAATCCCTATAAACTGTTGTTTGCTAAAGAGGTCAGGAATCATTTGCAAAGAGAATTAAACCATAAATAGCACTATCCGTACATGCTGTTGTTTCCTTTACTTTATAGCCAACTTCACTTCTGATGGGAGATCCCTGTATACACTACTCAAAGAAACGTCAATGTGCGCATTTCCCTAACCTCCAATATATTTCTTCTTATCGGTTTGTTGTTTGAATGTTCAAAATAGCACAATAAAAATGTTATGGCGAGCATTTACATGCTCTTGCAAAATTCATCATTTGAATAGCAAACTTTATGCAGTCAGCATATATACTATTGCCAGCAGGAAGCTTCTAAAGTCAGAGGAAGCATATGATTCTGTAGCAGTGCCAGGGGGCAGTGCAGACACACTCACAGGGGGCACCATGAAGTAACGGACAATCCACCTCCGCCTTCACAATCGTCTTGCTCTCCACTGCTGTACTGCACGCCCCAGGAGCACTGATAATTGCAGTCTGCAGATTGCATAAATGTTGGCATGCAAATTTTTACAATTGAAAGAGCTCATAAATGAGCAACATTATTTAAGCACAGGAACATTTAGCTGAGATTTTGAATGTCAAACTTTATATGCTGATATTGTGCTGACACTGTCACCTGGCGACATTCAATACTCTCTTTCAATTTATAAATATTAAGGCCCTTAAAGCTTCCCTGATATATTATAGCTTTAACTCCAGGCTATTATTTTCAATGGGAGCAGATTCCTGGGTGGTCAATACTAAGGAGATGCCTAAGAGAGAAACTAATGAACTAATATGCACATCACTTTAGTTTTTGTTTTTTCTGAGGCAACTTGCACCCAGAAAAAGCTTTCAATAAATATAATTGCTCAGGCAATATGGATTCTAATTGGTTGTATTATCCACACCTCATCACAAAATATAGGACTCATTGTCCTCCACAGAAAATTTGGTCAGCTGGGTGGCATGATGAAATATCCGACTGGTATGAAGAAGTAGCCGGGTGTCATGATGAAGTAGCCGGGTGGCATGATGAAGTAGCTGGGTGGCATGATGAAGTAGCCGTGTAGCATGCTGAAGTAGCCGCGTGGCATGATGAAGTAGCCGCGTGGCATGATGAAGTAGCAGGGTGGCATTAGGAAGTAACTGGGTGGCATTATGAAGTAGCTGGGTAGCATTAGGAAGTAACTGGGTGGCATTATGGAGTAGTCGGGTGGCATGTTGAAGTATCTGGGTGGCGTGATGAAGTAGCCGGTGGCATTATGAAGTAGCTGGGTGGCATTATGAAGTAGCCGTGTGGCATTATGAAGTATCTGGGTGGCGTGATGAAGTAGCCAGTGGCATTATGAAGTAGCCGGGTGGCTTTATGAAGTAGCCGGGAGGCATTATGAAGTAGCTGGTGACATTATGAAGTAGCTGGGCGGCATTATGAAGTAGCTAGATGGCATTATGAAGTAGCCGGTTGGCATTATGAAGTAGCTGGGTGGCGTGATGAAGTAGCCGAGTGACATTATGAAGTAGCCAGGTGGCATTATGAAGTAACTGGGTGGCATTATGAAGTAGCTGGGTGGCGTGATGAAGTATCTGGGTGGTGTGTTAATGTAGCCGGGAGGCATTATGAAGTAGCTGGGTGGCATTATGAAGTAGCCGGGCGGCATTATAAATTAGCTGGGCGACATTATAAGTAGCTGGGTTGCATTATAAAGTAGCTGGGTAGCGTGATGCATTATGAAGTAGCTGAGTGGCGTGATGAAGTAGCCGAGAGGTATTATGAAGTAGCTGGGTGGCATTATGAAATAGCTGGGTAGCATTATGAAGTAGCTTGGTGGTGTGATGAAGTAGCTGGGTGGCATTATGAAGTAGCCATGTTATGAAGTAGCTGGGTGACATTATGAAGTAGCTGGGTGACATTATGAAGTAGCCGGGTGGCATTATTATGAAGTAGCCGGGAGGCATTATGAAGTAGCTGGGAGGCATTATGAAGTAGCTGGGTGGCATTATGAAAGATCTAGGTGATGTGATGAAGTAGCTGGGTGGCCAGGGCCGCCATCAGGGGGTGACAGGGGTGACTCCTGTCAGGGGCCCAATGGGCCAGGGGGCCCCATGAGGCAAGAAGTAAAATTTTTTTTATTTTTTTTTAATTTTGGCAGCCACCAGTGGGTACTACAGCAGAGTACTAATTAAGCATGGAACATGTTATTACAAGGAGTAAAGTATTAGCATTTGAGAAGATTTCTGAGTGTGCACTAAACCACTATGCACAGTGTGAGACAGACTTGGCACTTTGTACAGTGTGTGCTCTTTCATTTGCATTTGCACTTTGTACAGTGTGTGCTCTTTCATTTGCAGAGGGGGTAGGACTTATTTCGCAAATGTTTATTTCTTTGTGCAATTTCGACTTGTAACTTCAGTGTGGTAGTAGTTGTATGGTGGGACCAGGGGTCTATAAAAACACATTTATTTTTAGCAGCAGTGTATTTATGATTATTTAACAATGCTGTATATATATATTACATTCCAGTTTACTGCCACTTTATGCAAGGACTTTCCAGATGCAAGGAGGCATTTTATCTAAGATTTTTACATCTGCATAAAAGGTTATACTCTCAGACTAAGATTGCTCAGTGTTTGAAATGAGACAGGTTAACTTAAAACTGTTCAGTTTACACTACAGCTGACTTAATTTTGAAATACATACCAACAAGCCTAAATCATGCATTTAACCAGATCTAATGGTATCAGTATCGCAGCTTATGGTTCCACCAAGACCATATAGAGTACAGCATTTTCAAAATCCCTAAGTACAGCTGACAGATGGGAACATTTGTACACTATATTTGAAGTGGTGCTCTTGGTTGGGGAAAATGGGGAAAAAACAAACAAACATATGTCAACCTTTTAAAAGTACTTTTCTTCATCTAGCCATCTACCCAGATCATTAATGTACAATTTTGAATTCACAGAATTATTTTTGTTAGCACATTTACAAATATTATTCTTTAAATAGTGATCTCTTAATTTCTGTATTTTTTTTTATCATGCATGTCACACAACGTTGATTTAGGGGATGCAAGGTGCATAAATGTTTCCTCCTATGAGTGTTTCTGTGGGTGTCTGTCTTTCTGTCTGTGCTTTGGTTTGTGTCTCTATGAGTGTGTATGTATTTTTTTCCTGTGGGTCTCTCTGTGAGGGTGGGTGTGTATGTCTTTGAGCTTTTTCTATGGGTGTCTCTGTGAGGGTGTGTGTATGTTTGTCTTTGTGTATTTTCTCTGGATGCCTCTGTGAGGGTGGGTGTGTATGTCTGTGTTTTCTGTGGATGTCTCTGTGAGGGTGTGTGTGTGTGTATGTATGTATGTCTGTGTTTTCTGTCGATGTCTCTGTGAGGGTGTGTGTTTTCTGTTGGTGTCTCTGTAAGGGTGTGTGTATGTCTTTGTGTGTTTTCTGTGGATGTCTCAGTGAGGGTGTGTGTATGTATGTCTTTCTGTGTTTTATGTGGTTGTCTCTCTGTGTGTGTATGCCTTTGTGTGTTTTCTAAGTGTGTGTGTCTTTGTGTGTTTTCTGAGGCTGTCTCTGTCGGTGTTTCCTTGGGTGTATGTGCAAGTTTGAGTTTGTGTGTGTGTCCATTGTCTGTTCCTTTTTAGGATATTTTGACCTTACTACTGATTTTTCACATCTTTCTACAGACTTTGAGACTAATGAGACCTTTCCAGAAGTCACCAATCCATTATTTAACCTTTAAATTATTGTTTAGGCAGTTCAGGGCCCTTCCTTTCAGCCACTGCATGATGTTGTCATCATTTAGTTGGCATCTTACTTTACAAAAAGATAATCAGAACTCCATATTTTGTTTTCTAAATCTCCTTTTTTTTTTTTTTTTACAAAACTTTAGTCTACCTCATTACTTGTCAGGTCAATGTAAACAAGCTCTGAGTGTCTGTTTGGATGTCTGAGTGTGTTTTTTTGCGTGTCTGCTAGAGTGTCTATATGTGAATCCTTATGTGTGAGTGTGAGTGTGTGTTTCAGTGTAGAGAGTGTCTGTGTGTTTGTATGTTACTACCTTTACAACATTTCCAAGTTTAAATAGACACTTAAGAATAAAGTGCATATATGTTTTAGTCCCTTTGTCAAAAATTTCACATGTCAAAGGGGGGGGGGGGGGGCTTATCAATGGTTAAGTCAGGGGCCCCAAAATTCCTAGTGGCGGCCCTGTGGGTGGCATTATGAATTAGTAGCTGGGTGACATTATGAAGTAGCCGGGTGGCATGATGAAGTAGCCAGATGGCATGATGAAGTATTCGGGTGGCAGGATGAAGTATCCGAGTGGGGGCAGTGTAATAGTTTGCTTATAAATTAGTAGCCGGTTGGCATGATAAATTATCCGGGTGGGGGCAGTGTAATAGTTTGCTTATAAATTAGTAGCCGGTTGGCATGATAAAGTATCCGGATGGGGGCAGTGTAATAGTTTGCTTATAAATTAGTAGCCGGGTGGCATGATGAAGTAGCCAGGTGGCTAGCTATCCAAAGCACACATTAATTGCATAATTTAACATAAATTGATTCAGTGATCATTTAAAAAAAAATAAACTGGCTTAAAATTTTTATCTGGGTTTTCAATAAAATCAGCTGGGTGTTGCACCCATTAAATAGGTCCTGGGAATGCTCGGAGTGTTGGGTGATTAGAAGCTGAAGAAATTGGTTTAGCTTATTTTAAAATATGCAAAGACAAAGACCTCTAGTTATCAACGTGTCTACCTCAAATACGCTGGAATTCCGCAGTGTATTTGTGGCGAGGCTGATTCGCCTTAGTTATCAAGCCCTAGATACCGGCAAAAGTAGAATTTTGTGACATAAGCTTCAATCCGCCGGACTCAGTCCGACACAGATCGATTCTTACGTCACTCCAGATGTTCCGAACGCAAGTTCAGCACAATCTGACTACTTTTGCTAGTTATCAAAAAACTAGCAGGTACGCTCAGCACTTTTCCGGGCCAGCGTACCTGGTTTTCAAACCGCCGCCCTGGAGGCGGCGGATCCCATAGGAATCAATGGGAGTCTGACCATAGCGAAAGTTCATGTTCGCTGCTGCCAGACATCCCATTGATTCCTATGGGAGCTGTCTACACCTAACACCCTAACATGTACCCCGAGTCTAAACACCCCTAATCTGTCCCCCCCTAAACCGCCGCTCTGGGAGCCCACCGCAAGCTATACTAAATATGTTAACCCCTAAACCGCCGCTCCCGGTCCCCGCCGCAACTATAATATATGTATTAACCCCTAAACCGCCGCTCCTGGACCCCGCTGCCACCTACATTATACCTAGTAACCCCTATCCTGCCCCCCCTATACCGCCGCCCTCTATAATAAAGTTATTAACCCCTATCCTGCGGATCCCGGACCCCGCCGCAACCTATATTAAACTTATTAACCCCTAATCTGCCCCCCTACACCATCGCCACCTATAATAAATGTATTAACCCCTATCCTGCCCCCCCTACACCGCCGCCACTGTAATAAAATTATTAACCCCTAAACCTAAGTCTAACACTAACTCTAACACCCCCCTAACTTAAATATTAATTAAATAAATCTAAATAATATTTCTCTTATTAACTAAATTAATCCTATTTAAAACTAAATACTTACCTTTAAAATAAACACTAATATAGCTACAATATAAATAATAATTATATTGTAGCTATCTTACGGCTAGATTTAGAGTTTTGTCGGTAACGACCCGCGTAGCTAACGCTGGCTTTTTTCTGGCCGCACCTTTAAAATAACTCTGGTATTGAGAGTCCACAGAATGGCTGCGTTAGGCTCCAAAAAAGGAGCGTAGAGCATATTTAACGCCACTGCAACTCTCGATACCAGAGTTGCTTACGGAAGCGGCCATCTTAAAAAACGTGCTCGTGCACGATTCCCCCATAGGAAACAATGGGGCTGTTTGAGCTGAAAAAAAACCTAACACCTGCAAAAAAGCCGCGTTCAGCTCCTAACGCAGCCCCATTGTTTGCTATGGGGAAACACTTCCTACGTCTGCACCTAACACTCTAACATGTACCCCGAGTCTAAACACCCCTAACCTTACACTTATTAACCCCTATTCTGCCGCCCCCGCTATCGCTGACCCCTGTATATTATTTTTAACCCCTAATCTGCCGCTCCGTAAACCGCCGCTACTTACATTATCCCTATGTACCCCTAATCTGCTGCCCCTAACACCACCGACCCCTATATTATATTTATTAACCCCTAATCTGCCCCCCACAATGTCGCCTCCACCTGCCTACACTTATTAACCCCTAATCTGCCGAGCGGACCGCACCGCTATTATTATAAAGTTATTAACCCCTAATCCGCCTCACTAACCCTATAATAAATAGTATTAACCCCTAATCTGCCCTCCCTAACATCGGCGACACCTAACTTCAATTATTAACCCCTAATCTGCCGACTGGAGCTCACCGCTATTCTAATAAATGTATTAACCCCTAAAGCTAAGTCTAACCCTAACACTAACACCCCCCTAAATTAAATATAATTTTAATCTAACGAAATTAATTAACTCTTCTTAAATAAATTATTCCTATTTAAAGCTAAATACTTACCTGTAAAATAAATCCTAATATAGCTACAATATAAATTATAATTATATTATAGCTATTTTAGGATTAATATTTATTTTACAGGTAACTTTGTATTTATTTTAACCAGGTACAATAGCAATTAAATAGTTAAGAACTATTTAATAGCTAAAATAGTTAAAATAATTACAAATTTACCTGTAAAATAAATCCTAACCTAAGTTACAATTAAACCTAACACTACACTATCAATAAATAAATTAAATACAATTCCTACAAATAAATACAAAGAAATAAACTAACTAAAGTACAAAAAATAAAAAAGAACTAAGTTACAAAAAATAAAAAAATATTTACAAACATTAGAAAAATATTACAACAATTTTAACCCCTTAATGACAACTGACGTACCAGGTACGTCCTGCAAAAACTAACAGTTAGTGACAATGGACGTACCTGGTACGTCAGTTGTTTAAGAGAGTGCTGGAAGCGATCGCAATCGCTTCCAGCAGCTCTCAGGGTATTGCAGTGATGCCTCGATATTGAGGCATCCTGCAATACCCTTTAACAAGCATCCGATGCAGAGAGAGCCACTCTGTGGCCCTCTCTGCACCGATAGCGATGGTGCCGTTCGTTGGTGGGTTGGAGCTTTCAAGGGAGGTGGGTGGGGGCGGCCCATCGCTACCCCGGCATCCAGTTTCCTGCAAGTGCTTTGTGCACGGCGGATGCTGGGAGCGTGCGGAGGGGGGCCTGCGGGGGCGCGCGTGCGTGCATGTGCGTGTGTGTGCGCGCGCGCGCGCGCAGCAACCACTGCCACCAATGATTAAAGAAGAGAGAGGGGGGCAGAAAACATTTTTTTTTTAAAAAATACTAATAGGATCTGCTAGGGTAGGGGGATGGGGTTATTGGGAGGGGAAGCTACACTACAGAAAACTATGTATTTAAGAAAAAAAAAACAAAAAAAAAAACAACCTCTCTTTTTTTTGGGAAAACTGGGTACTGGCAGACAGCTGCCAGTACCCAAGATGGTGGCAAATAGGTAGGTTGGGAGGGTTAGAGAGCTGTTTGTGGGGGATCAGGGAGGTTGGGGGCTAAGGCAGGGGTCCATCACAGATGAATAATAAAAAAAAAAACTAAAAAAAAAACCACCTTTTATTTTAGTACTGGCAGACTTTCTGCCAGTACTTAAGATGGTGGGGACAATTGTGGGGTGGGGGAGGGAAGAGAGCTGTTTGGGAGAGCTGTTTGGGAGGGATCAGGGGGTGGGATGTGCGCACCACACTTGTATTATGCCCAGCAGTTAAGGGGTTAATTAGGTAGCTTGTAGAGAGCTTGCAGGGTTAATTTTTGATGGAATCAGCCAATCAGAATCAAGTTCAATCCGATTGCCAATCAGCCGATCAGCCAATCAGATTGAACTTGATTCTGATTGGCTGATTCCATCAGCCAATCAGAATATTCCTACCTTAATTCCGATTGGCTGATAGAATCCTATCAGCCAATCGGAATTCAAGGGACGTCATCTTGGATGACGTCATTTAAAGGAACCGTCATTCGGCGAGTAGGCGTCGGGAGAAGAGGATGTTCCGCGTCGGATGGAAGATGATGGCTCCCGAAGAAAGAAGATTGAAGATGCCGTTGATAGAAGACTTCATCTGGATCATGGACCTCTTCAGCTCCCGCTTGGATGAAGACTTCAGCCGGATCATGGACCTCTTCAGCTCCCGTTTGGATGATGACTTCAGCCGGATCATGGACCTCTTCAGCCCCCCGCTTGGGCTTGGATCAGGACATCGGAGGAGCTCTTCTGGATCGATCGGTGAACCTGGTATGGTGAAGATAAGGTAGAGGAAGATCTTCAGGGGCTTAGTGTTAGGTTTATTTAAGGGGGGTTTGGGTTTGATTAGGGGTATGTGGGTGGTGGGTTGTAATGTTGGGGGGGGGGTATTGTCCCCTGTTCAGGACTGGTAAGGTAAAAGAGCTTTCCTACCTTAATTCCGATTGGCTGATAGAATCCTATCAGCCAATCGGAATTCGAGGGACGCCATCTTGGATGACGTCCCTTAAAGGAACTGTCATTCGTCGGGAAGTCGTCGGAAGAAGAAGATGGGTCCGCGGTGGAGGTCTTCAAGATGGAGCCGGTCGTCATCGCATGAAGATAGAAGATGCCGCTTGGAAGAAGATGGTCGCTGGTCCAGATCTACTCTTCTTCCCGGATAGGATGAAGACTTTGGAGCCTCTTCTGGACTTCTTCAGCCGTCGCTTGATAGAAGACTTCAGCCGGATGATGGATGTCTAGCCCCCGCTTGGGCTTGGATGAAGATTTCGGAGCCTGGAACGATCAGTGATACCTGGCATGGTGAAGACAAGGTAGGAAGATCTTCAGGGGGCTTAGTGTTAGGTTTATTTAAGGGGGGTTTGGGTTAGATTAGGGGTATGTGGGTGGTGGGTTGTAATGTTGGGGGGGTATTGTATGTTTTTTTTTTCTACAGGCAAAAGAGCTTAATTCTTTGGGGCATGCCCCGCAAAGGGCCCTTTTAAGGGCTGGTAAGGTAAAAGAGCTTTGAACTTTTGTAATTTAGAATAGGGTAGGGCATTTTTTTATTTTGGGGGTCTTTGTTATTTTCTTAGAGTAGGTGTAATTAGTTTAAAATTGTTGTAATTTTTTTCTAATGTTTGTAAATATTTTTTTATTTTTTTGTATCTTAGTTCTTTTTTATTTTTTGTACTTTATTTAGTTTATTTAATTGTATTTATTTGTAGGAATTGTATTTAATTTATTTATTGATAGTGTAGTGTTAGGTTTAATTGTAGATAATTGTAGGTAGTTTATTTAATTTATTTATTGATAGTGCAGTGTTAGGTTTAATTGTAACTTAGGTTAGGATTTATTTTACAGGTAATTTTGTAATTATTTTAACTAGGTAGCTATTAAAAAGTTATTAACTATTTAATAGCTATTGTACCTGGTTAAAATAATTACAAAGTTGCCTGTAAAATAAATATTAATCCTAAAATAGCTAAGATATAATTATAATTTATATTGTAGGTATATTAGGATTTATTTTACAGGTAAGTATTAGATTTAAATAGGAATATTTATTTAATAAGACTTAATTTATTTAGTCAGATAAAAATTATATTTAACTTAGGGGGGTGTTAGTGTTAGTGTTAGAATTAGCTTAAGGGGTTAAACAATTTATTAGAGTAGCGGTGAGCTCCGATCGGCAGATTAGGGGTTAATACTTGAAGTTAGCTGTCGGCGATGTTAGGGAGGGCAGATTAAGGGCTAATACTATTTATTATAGGGTTTTTGAGGCGGGAGTGAGGCGGATTAGGGGTTAATACATTTATTATACTAGCGGTGAGCTCCGGTCGGAAGATTAGGGATTATTTATTGTAGGTAGCTGGCGGCGACGTTGTGGGGGGCAGATTAGGGGTTAATAAATATAATATAGGGGTCGGCAGTGTTAGGGGCAGCAGATTAGGGGTACATAGGGATAACATAGTTGGCGGCGGTGTACGGAGTGGCAGATTAGGGGTTAAAAAATTTAAATATAGTGGCGGCGATATGGGGGGACCTCGGTTTTGGGGTACATAGGTAGTTTATGGGTGTTAGTGTACTTTAAAGCACAGTAGTTAAGAGCTTTATAAACCGGCGTTAGCCCAGAAAGCTCTTAACTCCTGACTTTTTTCTGTGGCTGGAGTTTTGTCGTTAGATTTCTAACGCTCACTTCAGCCACGACTCTAAATACCAGCGTTAGAAAGATCCCATTGAAAAGATAGGATACGCAATTGACGCAAGGGGATCTGTGGTATGGAAAAGTCGCGGCTGGAAAGTGAGCGTTAGACCCTTTAATGACTGGCTCCAAATACCAGAGGGCGGTAAAAACCAGCGTTAGGAGCCTCTAACGCTGGTTTTTACGGCTACCGCCCAACTCTAAATCTAGGCCTTAATTAATTTAATGATAGTGTAGTGTTATGTTTAATTGTAATTTAGGTTAGGATTTATTTTTCAGGTAATTTGTATTTCTTTTAGCTAGGTAGTTATTAAATAGTTAATAACTATTTAATAACTATTCTAACTAGCTAAAATAAATACAAAGTTACCTGTAAAATAAATATAAATCATAAAATAGCTACAATGTAATTATTAATTATATTGTAGCTATCTTAGGGTTTATTTTACAGGTAAGTATTTAGTTTTAAATAGGAATAATTTATTAAAGTATAGTGTAGTGTTAGGTGTAATTGTAACTTAGGTTAGTTTTTATTTTACAGGTTAATTTCTCTATATTTTAACTAGGTAGCTATTAAATAGTTAATAACTATTTAATAGCTATTGTACCTAGTTAAAATAAATTGAAAGATGCCTGTAAAATAAAAATAAATCCTAAGATAGCTACAATTTAATTATTATTTATATTGTAGCTATATTAGGGTTTATTTTAAAGGTAAGTATTTAATTTTAAATAGGATTAATTTAGTTAATAAGAGAAATATTATTTAGATTTATTTAATTAATATTTAAGTTAGGGGGGTGTTAGGGTTAGTGTTAGACTTAGGTTTAGGGGTTAATAATTTTATTACAGTGGCGGCGGTGTAGTGGGGGGCAGGATAGGGGTTAATAAATTTATTATAGGTGGCGAAGGTTTAGGGGGGCAGGATAGGGGTTAATAAGTTTAATATAGGTTGCGGCGGGGTCCGGAAGCGGTGGTTTAGGGGTTAAACTATTTATTTAGTTGCGGCGAGGTCCGGGATCAGCAGTATAGGGGTTAATAACTTTATTATAGAGGGCGGCGGTATAGGGGGGCAGGATAGGGGTTACTAGGTATAATGTAGGTGGCGGCGTCCGGGAGCGGCGGTTTAGGGGTTAATACATTTATAAGAGTTGCGGCGGGGTCTAGGAGCGGCGGTTTAGGGGTTAATAACTTTATTGAGTTGCGGGGGGCTCCGGGGGCGCCGGTATAGGGGGTAGAACATTGTAGTTTAGTGTGAGTGCTTAGTGACAGGCTAGCAAGAAAGCTGACAAAAAGCCGAAGAGCAGCGAGATCGGATGAGTGATAACTCTCACAATCCGCTGCTAATCGCCCCGTACTTGGTGCGTGGCTTTTTGACAGCTTTTTTGATAACTTAGGCAAAATTTTGCAGGTCCATGGCGGCGATGGTAGGCGAGCTTAGGCGGGCGTATTAAACCGGCGAAGACAGGTAAAGTAGACACGTTGATAATTACCCCCCACAGTATAGATATTTCTGACGACTTCTTATAATACAGTACCCAAGCAGACAAGAAGTGATGCACTAATGTACCGCTCAGGGGCCACAAGCACTGTAGCGCTCAAGCTGAACACAGCTAGTGAGTGGTGAAGCTGCAACTGCTTGATTGGAACTTTGTGTAGTGCAAAAAACGTCCCTTTAATTCACTGTTTTCCTATACCTTGAAAAAAAGGAGGTATGTTTTCTTTCATGATTCAGATAGAACATTTAATCTAATTTGCTTCATTCGCTTGGTATCCTTTATTGATGGAGCAGTAATGCACTACTGGGCACTAGCTGAATACATCAGGTGGACTAATGACATATATGTGCAACCAATAATCAGCAGCTTTTTCAACAAAAGATATCAACAAAACAAAGCAAATTAGATAATAAAAGTCAATTAGAAAGTTTTGCGTTTTATGTCCCTTTAATCGCTATTAATGTCCCTTTACTAAATATCTTACACACAGGACATTAGTGCTGCTTTACACAGAAATCCAAACCTGCCGTCTAAAGCTAGAGAGGTAAATCAATATATAAAAATCCCTTTACTTATTTTCTAAAGATCCTACTCTCCTTTTCAGTTGACTTGTGGGTTTGTACGTATGAAAAATAATTTTCTTTTTATGCCACTGGAGATTTAAAGGATTCACCAGATCTTTTCTTTTAACCAATTGCAGTTTTAGCATTTCTGTCACCCTCTTTTTATTTATTTTTCTTATTGGGATTTATACCTGATCTATTTTTTTCTTTACCTGAAAAATTGAGAATTAAGAGGATTTCTTTTTTTCCGTCAAAATGTCATAAATGTAATGTTGCTTACTGGGTTCTAAAACTCAATACATTTTGGTTGAACCAGATGTCTCTGTTTTTTTCTCTTCTCAATCCTATTTTGCGTACAAAATGTTAATAATAATATTTATTTATAACATATTTCACCAGGAAGGGTACATTGAGATTTCTCTCGTTTTCAAGTATGTCCTGGGTCCACAAAACATTGCATTGATACAATAGGACACAATAAAATTAAAAAACAATAATAATACACAATATATGCAAAATTTAACATAGAACAGGTAGGAAATATATAATCAACCATGACAGGTGCATTCTGTTTTGAGATATGTAGAGAGGGATCTCTTAAAGGATATTAGGCATGGGGAAGGTTTGAAAGCGTGCGGGAGGTTGTTCCATAATTGTGGTGCTCTGTAGGAAAAGGAGGATCGAGCTGCTTTCTTTTTGTATTGAGGCAAGCTAAATAATGTGCTGGTACTGGATCGGAGGTTATAGGAGGTGGGAATAGCAGGGGAGAGCATTCTGCTCAGGTAGGGTGGGAGCTTCCCAGAAAGGCTCTTAAACACAAGGCAGGAAAGATGGAGGGAGCGTCTGGATTCCAGCGAGTTTAGTTCTTTTAGCATGTCACAATGGTGGGTCCTGTAGTTACATTGTAGCACAAAGTAGCAGAACGAGTTATACAATGTATTAAGTTTATTAAGGTGAGTTTGCGGTGCAGGTGCGTATACTACATCCCCATAATCCATGATTGGCATCAGCATTTGCTGTGCAATCTTTTCCTTTACTGTAGGGCTGAGGCAGGATTTGTTTCTGTACAGGGCACCTAGTTTTGTATAGAGTTTAGATGCATGTTTTTCTATGTGGAGGCCAAAAGATAGATTGGGGTCTAACAACATACCTAAGTATTTGAAAGAGTGGACTGCGGTCAGCGTGCAATTGGATTTTGTTTTGATGCGTAGATGGGAATTTTGTAGTCCGTGTAATTTAGGTACCGTTCCAAAGATCAAATTATAAGATTTAAAGAAAAAGAGCTCTAAACTGCTCTGTAACAAAAAAGAAAATAAACTGGAAGAAAAGATTTAAGATGACTTACTAAGGCAAGCTGCAGGAACACCCTTTTAAATGGTCTGGTCTCTATATCTCCGACCCCCCCCCCCCTATTTCACATGACCTCCATCTTCAGAATCGCCTTGTTCTCCACTGCGGTACTGAACGCCGCAGGAGCTCTGATAGTTATGCTCTGCAAATTGTACAAATTGTAAGAGCTTATAAATGGGCAACATTATTTAGGCACCAGAACAGTTAACTGAGATATTTTCTATATGGATATTGTGATAACACTGCGTCACCTGACCGCTTTCACGATTATCTGTTATTTCATAAATATTAAAGCCTTTAAAGCTACCCTGATACATTATAACTTGTAGGTTATACAGGTAAGCAGATGCCTTAAAAAGACAATACTGTAATTACAAAACATTTCTTTTCTGTTGCTATAGAACAACATATCAGACAAGTCTTAACTGCAATTGTTTATCAACAGCCAAACTTCTCTCACCATTTGCCGTATGTAGAGAGCCAATCTGGGCTTTAGTCATCAGACAACAGGGATTGTCATTGTTATACAGTTAGTATAAAATACTTAGTTTGGCAGTTGTTATCTGATAAAGCTAATTAGGAACAGATATGCAGCAGGGTTAGCCTTCATAAGTCAGCAGGTGCTTTTCAAGTTCTGAGAATGAAAAATCTTTCACCTCACTCCATCAAGAATGCAAAAGAAAATGACAGAGGATCGTGTGAAGTTGAAGCTCTGGTGTGTTGGGGTATCTTTTGCCCCCTGTTAGTGGTCAGGAGGGAAATTTCCAAATCTGATTAATCATGGACTCTCACCATCTGATGAAAGAAAATATGTTTTCCATGTTCCCAAATAAATACCTTTTTCACAAAAATCCAGGGCAAAAAAATACCCACTCTACCTATTTACAGCAGGGGTGGCCAATCTTTTGTTATATGGTGATAAAAACCACACACAAACCCTTGGTGGCCCCTAGTTTGGACTGCCCTGACGTTTTTGCAGTAGAATGCTCCGTTAATCTAAAGCATTATGGTCTGATCTTACCCTATACAACTCACACCCTGCAACATCCTCCGTGTTTAGTTATATTTGATCTTCGTATTAGTTTATTTTCTAGGACTTTTTAATACCCAGTAATTTTAATCAACTTTGCACGCAAATAATGAAAAATAAAGGCCCTTAATAAGCTGGCACTGCAATAACACTGCTTCAATATAAAGTTAAAATGTTAATTAATTCATATCACTTCTTGCTTTGCATTATTTTAATACAAAATATCGGTGAAAATGATGTTTAGCGCTTCACACCTTACAGGCAGTTTGTGTTGTGGGTGGACACTGTTGTTGCCTATGACCTAAATAAATTGTATTCAGTGGTGAAATGTTATAGTGATTAATTGCAAGACGGTTGTGTGGAAACGTATTTTATATATGCAGAGTAAAAGGTCTGCACACAGAATAAATGTTTTATATATGCACAGTATACATCAGCAGGAACAGTAAACACTGTGTAGTTACAATAGCTTTCTTCCGTCCTGCAATTTATTAACATGCTGGGTGTGTTTGGAATGACCTTCCTTGCTGCAATTGTTTTAGTTAACAGCCAAACCTTACGCACACTTGCGTTATTCAGATGAGCCAATCAGGACTTGTTACAGAAGTAGCCATTTCTTCCCTTGGTCATTAGGAAGTCAGTCATATACCTTTAGGTTATCTAATGATTTTTCTCCAAAATTCACCATTAAAGTTTCTGGGATTTTTGTTGATAAATCAATTGATAAGCCTTACTAAAGGATTGCGATCGACCCCTGTGTGTTGCCGTTAATCTTATCATCTCTGCTGAAGCCAGTGAGGGAAAGATATGGTGCAGGGTTATTTATTAGAGCTCAGAAATGGGAGTTAAATTACAGGGACATGTGTATTGCAAAGGTTCCTTTTATACTGAATATAATTAAACATTTAATATTACAATCTCAGAGTGTAACTGTCCCTTTAAACACAATATTGCTATTGGTCTGTATACTAAATACATTATTTATATATGACAGTAAATATCAGCAGTTAAAGGAACATAATGATAAATGGCACGCTTTCATTAATTATGTAATTTTACCCCTAACCCCCCTGCAAGTCTATGTATTTAACCCTCACACACAGGTGTGCAACTGCCACTACTGACTGGCTCATCAGCATTGTCCTCTTGGGACCAGCATTTCTCTGCAGCTTCCAAGAGGTACTTTAACTATGTGTTTAACCACACTGTGGGGTTAAACACATAGGGGCCTATCTATCAAGACTCGCCAGAAACAGCAGTTATGAAGCAGCGGTCACAAAGACCGCTGCTCCATAACCTGTCCGCCTACTCTGAGCAGGCGGACAGGAATCGCCGGAATTCAATCCGATCAAGTACAATTGGGTTGATTGACACCTCCCTGCTGGCTGCCCATTGGCCGTGAGTCTGCAGGGGGCAGCGTTGCACCAGCAGCTCTTGTGAGCTGCTGGTGGAATGCTGAATACGGAGAGCGTATTGCTCTCCGTATTCAGCGAGGTCTGGCGGACCTGATCCGCACTGTTGGATCAGGTCCGCCAGACCTTGTTAAATAGAGGCCATTAACTCCATTTATCACTGTGTGGGCGGACAAACTTCTTAGATAGGGAACCTGTCTATTGTGATTGTGGAGAGCGGGCAATATGGCCTCTATTTATCAACCTGTCAACTTACCTGCATTCGCCGGCACCAATACGCTCGCCTAACATCGCCGCCGTGGATCTGAATACGTTCTCCAAAATTATCAAAAAAGCTGTCAAAAAGCCGCGCACCAAATAAGGGGCGATGAGCAGCGGACTGTTGCTAACTAACAGTCATCGATCTCGCTGTTCTTCGGCTTTTTTACAGCTTTTTTGGTACCCTGTCACTAAACACCGCCACTATACTAAACAGTTTACCCCCTATACCGCTGCTCACGGACCCCGCCGCAACTATAATAAATGTATTAACCCCTAAACTGCCACTCACGGACCCCGCCGCAACTAAATAAAGTGTTTAAACCCTAAACCGCCGCTCCCGGAGCACACCAAAAGTCTAATAAATGTATTAACCCCCAGTCTAAATTATTTTTGAAACTTCTCCGCAATTTAAAGCTTTGTGATATTTGGAGGATCCAAAATCCGGATCTTAGAGACTTTACATGTCATTCAAAAGCGCATAAATCGCTTTCAAGAATCAATCTGTTTTTAATCGACGAAAGATTCTGCAAGTCAAAAGTAACTGCTAATATTCTACCTATTACTATCTCGGATCATGCCCCGATTACTCTTGAATTTGATTCAATTCTGTCAGGGAATAAGAATTTTAGTTTTTCTTTCCCACGTTACCTTGCAAATGACTTAAAATTTAAGAACTGGCTCATTTCCAGATTTCGGGAATATGCAATCAATAACCAACAACATACTTTTAAACCTGCTTTATTTTGGGAAACTGCGAAGGCAGTCCTTCGTGGGGAAATTCTAGCCTACTCCATCTCCAGAACTAAGAAAATGAAAAAAACATAATTTATGCTTACCTGATAAATTCCTTTCTTCTGTAGTGTGATCAGTCCACGGGTCATCATTACTTGTGGGATATTAACTGCTCCCCTACAGGAAGTGCAAGAGGATTCACCCAGCAGAGTTGCTATATAGCTCCTCCCCTCTACGTCACCTCCAGTCATTCGACCAAGGACCAACGAGAAAGGAGAAGCCAAGGGTGTAGTGGTGACTGGAGTATAATTTAAAAAATATTTACCTGCCTTAAAAAACAGGGCGGGCCGTGGACTGATCACACTACAGAAGAAAGGAATTTATCAGGTAAGCATAAATTATGTTTTCTTCTGTTAAGTGTGATCAGTCCACGGGTCATCATTACTTGTGGGATACCAATACCAAAGCAAAAGTACACGGATGACGGGAGGGATAGGCAGGCTCTTTATACAGAAGGAACCACTGCCTGAAGAACCTTTCTCCCAAAAATAGCCTCCGAGGAAGCAAAAGTGTCAAATTTGTAAAATTTGGAAAAAGTATGAAGCGAAGACCAAGTTGCAGCCTTGCAAATCTGTTCAACAGAGGCCTCATTCTTAAAGGCCCAAGTGGAAGCCACAGCTCTAGTGGAATGAGCTGTAATTCTTTCAGGAGGCTGCTGTCCAGCAGTCTCATAAGCTAAACGAATTATGCTACGAAGCCAAAAAGAGAGAGAGGTAGCAGAAGCTTTTTGACCTCTCCTGTGACCAGAGTAAACGACAAACAGGGAAGACGTTTGTCGAAAATCTTTAGTTGCCTGTAAATAAAATTTAAGGGCACGAACTACATCCAGATTGTGCAAAAGACGTTCCTTCCTCGAAGAAGGATTTGGGCACAAGGATGGAACAACAATCTCCTGATTGATATTCCTGTTAGTGACTACCTTAGGTAAGAACCCAGGCTTAGTACGCAGAACTACCTTATCCGAGTGAAAAATCAAATAAGGAGAATCACAATGTAAGGCTGATAACTCAGAGACTCTTCGAGCCGAGGAAATAGCCATTAAAAATAGAACTTTCCAAGATAACAACTTTATATCAATGGAATGAAGGGGTTCAAACGGAACACCCTGTAAAACGTTAAGAACAAGGTTTAAACTCCATGGTGGAGCCACAGCTTTAAACACAGGTTTAATCCTGGCCAAAGCCTGACAAAAAGCCTGAACGTCTGGAACTTCTGACAGACGCTTGTGTAACAGAATGGACAGAGCTGAGATCTGTCCCTTTAAGGAACTAGCGGATAACCCCTTTTCTAAACCTTCTTGTAGAAAAGACAATATCCTAGGAATCCTAACCTTACTCCAAGAGTAACCTTTGGATTCGCACCAATATAGGTATTTACGCCATATTTTATGGTAAATCTTTCTGGTGACAGGCTTCCTAGCCTGTATTAAGGTATCAATAACTGACTCAGAAAAACCACGCTTTGATAAGATCAAGCGTTCAATTTCCAAGCAGTCAGCTTCAGAGAAGTTAGATTTTGATGTTTGAAAGGACCCTGAATCAGAAGGTCCTGTTTCAGAGGTAACGACCAAGATGGACAGAATGACATGTCCACCAGATCTGTATACCAAGTCCTGCGTGGCCATGCAGGCGCTATTAGAATCACTGATGCTTTCTCCTGTTTGATTCTGGCAATCAATCGAGGAAGCATCGGGAAAGGTGGAAACACATAAGCCATCCTGAAGGTCCATGGTGCTGTCAAGGCATCTATCAGGACCGCTCCCGGATCCCTGGATCTGGACCCGTAGCGCGGAAGCTTGGCGTTCTGTCGAGACGCCATGAGATCTATCTCTGGTTTGCCCCAACGTGGAAGTATTTGGGCAAAGACCTCTGGATGAAGTTCCCACTCCCCCGGATGAAAAGTCTGACGACTTAAGAAATCCGCCTCCCAGTTCTCCACTCCCGGGATGTGGATTGCAGACAGGTGGCAAGAGTGAGACTCTGCCCAGCGAATTATCTTCGATACTTCCATCATTGCTAGGGAGCTTCTTGTCCCTCCCTGATGGTTGATATAAGCTACAGTCGTGATGTTGTCCGACTGGAACCTGATGAACCCCCGAGTTGCTAACTGGGGCCAAGCCAGAAGAGCATTGAGGACTGCTCTCAATTCCAGAATGTTTATTGGAAGAAGACTCTCCTCCTGATTCCATAGTCCCTGAGCCTTCAGAGAATTCCAGACAGCGCCCCAACCTAGTAGGCTGGCGTCTGTTGTTACAATTGACCAGTCTGGCCTGCTGAATGGCATTCCCCTGGACAGATGTGGCCGATAAAGCCACCATAGAAGAGAATTTCTGGTCTCTTGAATGGAATGAAGGACACGGCATGCATTTTGAAGTTTTGTTAACCTGTCCTCTGTCAGGTAAATCTTCATTTCTACAGAATCTATCAGAGTCCCCAGGAAGGGAACTCTTGTGAGTGGAAAGAGAGAACTTTTCTCTTCGTTCACTTTCCATCCATGCGACCTTAGAAATGCCAGTACTATCTCTGTATGAGATTTGGCAGTTTGAAAGCTTGAAGCTTGTATCAGTATGTCGTCTAAGTACGGAGCTACTGAAATTCCTCGCGGTCTTAGTACCGCCAGAAGAGTGCCCAGAACCTTTGTGAAGATTCTTGGAGCCGTAGCCAGTCCGAATGGAAGAGCTACAAACTGGTAATGCCTGTCTAAAAAGGCAAACCTTAGATACCGGTAATGACTTCTGTGAATCGGTATGTGAAGGTAAGCATCCTTTAAATCCACTGTGGTCAAGTACTGACCCTCTTGGATCATGGGCAAAATTGTTCGAATAGTTTCCATCTTGAACGATGGAACTCTTAGGAATTTGTTTAGGATCTTTAAATCCAAGATTGGCCTGAAGGTTCCCTCTTTTTTGGGAACTACAAACAGATTTGAGTAAAACCCTTGTCCTTGTTCCAACCGCGGAACTGGATGGATCACTCCCATTAATAAAAGATCTTGTACGCAGCGTAGAAACGCTTCCTTCTTTGTTAGGTTTGTTGACAACCTTGACAGATGAAATCTCCCTCTTGGGGGAGAGGATTTGAAGTCCAGAAGGTATCCCTGAGATATGATCTCTAACGCCCAGGGATCCTGAACATCTCTTGCCCAAGCCTGGGCGAAGAGGGAAAGTCTGCCCCCCACTAGATCCGGTCCCGGATCGGGGGCCCTCAATTCATGCTGTCTTAGGGGCAGCAGCAGGTTTTATGGCCTGTTTGCCCCTGTTCCAGGACTGGTTAGGTTTCCAGCCTTGTCTGTAGCGAGCAACAGCTCCTTCCTGTTTTGGTGCAGAGGAAGTTGATGCTGCTCCTGCTTTGAAATTACGAAAGGAACGAAAATTGGACTGTCTAGCCTTGGCTTTGGCCTTGTCCTGAGGCAGGGCATGACCTTTACCTCCTGTAATGTCATCAATAATCTCTTTCAAGCCGGGCCCGAATAAGGTCTGCCCTTTGAAAGGAATATTAAGCAATTTAGATTTAGACGTAACATCAGCTGACCAGGATTTTAGCCACAGAGCTCTGCGTGCCTGAATGGCGAATCCTGAATTTTTAGCCGCAAGTTTAGTTAAATGTACTACGGCATCTGAAATAAATGAATTAGCTAACTTAAGGAATTTAAGTTTGTGTGTGATGTCATCTAGTGTGGATGATTGAAGTGTCTCTTCCAGAGACTCAAACCAAAATGCTGCTGCAGCCGTGACAGGCGCAATACATGCAAGAGGTTGCAATATAAACCCTTGTTGAACAAACATTTTCTTAAGGTAACCCTCTAATTTTTTATCCATTGGATCTGAAAAAGCACAGCTATCCTCCACTGGGATAGTGGTACGCTTAGCTAAAGTAGAAACTGCTCCCTCCACCTTAGGGACCATTTGCCATAAGTCCCGTGTGGCGGCGTCTATTGGAAACATTTTTCTGAATATAGGAGGGGGTGAGAAAGGCACACCGGGTCTATCCCACTCCTTAGTAACAATGTCAGTAAGTCTCTTAGGTATAGGAAAAACGTCAGTACTCGTCGGTACCGCAAAATATTTATCCAACCTACACATTTTTTCTGGGATTGCAACTGTGTTACAATCATTCAGAGCCGCTAATACCTCCCCTAGTAACACACGGAGGTTCTCAAGCTTAAATTTAAAATTTGAAATGTCTGAGTCCAGTTTATTTGGATCAGAACCGTCACCCACAGAATGAAGCTCTCCGTCTTCACGTTCTGCAAACTGTGACGCAGTATCAGACATGGCCCTTGCATTATCAGCGCACTCTGTTCTCATCCCAGAGTGATCACGTTTACCTCTTAGTTCTGGTAGTTTAGCCAAAACTTCAGTCATAACAGTAGCCATATCTTGTAATGTGATTTGTAATGGCCGCCCAGATGCACTCGGCGCTACAATATCACGCACCTCCTGAGCGGGAGATGCAGGTACTGACACGTGAGGCGAGTTAGTCGGCATAACTCTCCCCTCGTTGTTTGGTGAAATATGTTCAATTTGTACAGATTGACTATTTTTTAAAGTAGCATCAATACATTTAGTACATAAATTTCTATTGGGCTCCACTTTGGCATTAACACATATAGCACAGAGATATTCCTCTGAATCAGACATGTTTAACACACTAGCAAATAAACAGCAACTTGGAAATACTTTTCAAAGTAATTTACAAATAATATGAAAACGAACTGTGCCTTTAAGAAGCACAGAAAATATTATAACAGATAAAATAATTAAGTTATAGCATCAATCTTTGTCAGAATATACAGTTTTAGCAAAGGATTGTTCCCCTCAGCAAATGATAACTAACCCAGGCAGCAGAAAAAAATACACAAATAAACGTTTTTTATATCACAGTCAATACAATCAGCACAGCTCTGCTGTAATGATTACTTCCCTCAAAAAAGACTCTTGAGATCCCTGAACTCTGTAGAGATGAACCGGATCATGCAGGAAGAAAATGAACCTCTGACTGAGTTTTTCTGATGCATAGTAAAAGCGCCAAAAATGGCCCCTCCCCCACACACATAACAGTGAGAGGGATCAGTGAACTGCTCTAATTTAAATCAAAACTATTGCCAAGTGGAAAAAAAGTGCCCAAAACATTTTTTCACCCAGTACCTCAGAGAAAAAAAACGTTTTTACATGCCAGCAAAAAAACGTTTTACCTCAATAATTAATTGTCATTTAAAACCTATTGCAAGTCCCTGCAAAATAGGTTAAGTCTATGTATACAGTTTAAAAGCCAGAGAAGTACCATTTCCCAGAAAACTGAAGTGTAAAATATACATACATGACAGCCTGATATCAGCTACATCTACTGCATTCAAGGCTGAGTTTACATTATAACGGTATGGCAGGATTTTCTCATCAATTCCATGTCAGAAAATAATAAACTGCTACATACCTCTTTTCAGATTAATCTGCCTGCTGTCCCCTGATCTGAAGTTTACCTCTCCTCAGATGGCCGAGAAACAGCAATATGATCTTAACTACTCCGGCTAAAATCATAGAAAAACTCAGGTAGATTCTTCTTCAAATTCTACCAGAGAAGGAATAACACACTCCGGTGCTATTATAAAATAACAAACTTTTGATTGAAGATATAAAAACTAAATATATCACCATAGTCCTCTCACACATCCTATCTAGTCGTTGGGTGCAAGAGAATGACTGGGGGTGACGTAGAGGGGAGGAGCTATATAGCAACTCTGCTGGGTGAATCCTCTTGCACTTCCTGTAGGGGAGCAGTTAATATCCCACAAGTAATGATGACCCGTGGACTGATCACACTTAACAGAAGAAAAGGGAGACTGAGACATTAAGGGCTGTCACAAATGCATACAATCGTTATATTTTAGTCAAAACATCTGAGAACTGGTCTAAATATAACGCGGCATTGGCGGAGAGAGATTCTCTTCTGCTTTACAAAACTACCCAAAGAGATCTTAGGCTGAAGGCCAAATTGTACCATTATGGCAATAAAACAGGGAAGCTTTTAGCAAACTTAGTGAAGATTGAAAGAGGCTCATCTATAATAAAAACTATATCACGTGGCAATAAAAACTTTAACTCTCCCGAAGAAATATCCAGAATATTTGCAGAATACTATGAGTCTCTGTATTCCTTAAAAAACTCTAATATCTCACACCGAGAAAAATTTTGGAATCAAATAACTTTTCCAACTCTGACCCCAGACTTACTGGAAACGTTGCAATCTCCTTTTACCGAAATAGAAATTGCTACAACAATTCAAAATCTTTCCTCTAATAAAGCATCAGGACCTGATGCACTTCCAAATGAATTTTATAAAATTTTATCTCCCAAGATAATAAAACACTTAACTTCTCTTTTTAATGACATATACATATCAGGTAACATCCCAACTAAGGAATTCACTGCCTCGTATACAACTCTTATCTTGAAACAGGGGAAAGATCCGGAAAAAAAAGAGTCATACAGACCCATCGTGCTCCTTAATACAGATTATAAACTCTTTACATCTATCTTATCAAACAGACTTCAACCTTTACTCTCTTCCATTATACATAGTGACCAGGCAGGTTTTCTTTTAGGGCGAAATTCATCTGCTAAGATAAGAGAGGTATTCACGACAATAGAATGCCTCAACTTGCTGGACTTGGAGGGGTTGGGGGGGAGAGGACACCTCTGATAAAGCAATTATATCCATCGACGCCGCAAAAGCGTTCGATTCGATACATCACGATCACTTGTGTTTCACGTTACAACAATTTGGCCTAGGAGGTAATTTCCTCCGTTCCTTCAACAATCTATACAGCAACGCATATACAAGAATTTTAGTTAACGGGGATATGACTTCCGATATAAGATTAAGGAGAGGGACTAGACGGGGGTGTCCTCTCTCCCCTCTTCTGTTTGATCTGGCCATTGAACCACTTGCCATCCAGATCTGCCATCAACTTCAAGGGATTAAAATCAAAGGGAAAGAACTGCAAATTGCATTATATGCAGATGATGTACTGCTTTATATCTCTAATACGGCCAGAAACATCCCAAAACTTCTTGCCATTATAGACCAATTCGGTTCTTTTTCCGGCTATAAAGTAAATGTTTTAAAATCGGAGCTTTGTTGGATTACACATACCAAATATTCTTCTACAAATATCCCATTTACTATAGTTCAAAATGCATTTAGATATCTAGGCATATGGATTTCCTCTAATCCTAATGCCTGGTATGATCTAAACATCCCCCCGGTACTTAAAAAAATTAGAGAAGCCTTTAAAAATTGGCAAAAACTTCCCTTGTCTTTGTCAGGCCGGATTGCACTTTACAAGATGACCCTTCTCCCCAAAATCTTGTACGTATTTCAGAATACATCACTCATCTTAAAAACAAAAGATACTTTATCCTTTAATTCGGCGCTCTGCTCCTTCTTGTGGCAAAATAAGAAACCTAGGATCTCCCTATCCAAATTAATGCTTCCGGTTGAGCAGGGAGGACTCTCTCTGCCAGATATCCGATTATACAATATAACTTTCCAGGCTAGAGTAGCAATGGATTGGTTAACCAATGCTAACTATGTAACAAGTCTTGAATACGAAAAAACATAGCCCACCCATGCTCCCTGATAGCGCTATTACATTGTGATAAAAAGATAATTCCACCCATATTAAAGAAAATTAAGTCTATCTACAATCCAATCCTGATGTGGAAAAAGGTCTGTTCAATGTTACATATCCAGTCTAGAACCTCACAATACCTACCTTTCTTAAATAACCCACATTTTCAACCGGGTATGCAATCTGCTCTTTTCTCCAACTGGAAATCCTTAGGCCTCCAGAACATTCACCAACTATTTGACCTCCAAAATAAATGTATTAAAACTTTCGATTCTCTTAAAAAGGACTTCCATATCCCTAATAAAAAATTTTTTGCTTACCTGCAAGCACGACACTTTGCTCTTGGGTTGGTAAGCGACTTTGGCTGGGAATGGTCCTTAGGTATACTTGAGAACTGGATCTTATTAGCTAAGAATGGTTTGACATCCATCTCCTACATATACCAGAAACTGGCCTCCCTTAAAGGCCCAGAAATATTAGAAAACCTGCAGGCTAAGTGGACAAATACTCTATCAGAAAACCTAGGAGAAACTTCTGTAATTACCTTATCAATTCAAGCGATAGCTCGTGCTACCCTCTCCGCTACGTGGAGGGAGACACATGTTAAATTATTATTTATGACATACTTTTCACCGGAGAAGGGAGCTAAATGCCGAAGTAAAACTTTTAATAAATGTCCAAAATGCTCCTATCCCTCCGCTAACCTTATTCACATGTTCTGGTACTGTCCAAAAATAAGGAATTGCTGGCAGAAAATACAATACTGGATGATCAATGGTCTAGGAATATCCTCATTGACATTATCTCCTCTAAATATAATTTTTCCGTTGGAGGACTTTGGCCTCCCTCGAGATAAACTTAAAATAGTTATTTTGATAATTCTCGCTGTCTGATACTTAATACTGAAGAAGTGGAAATCTCGAGTAACACCAAGTATATCAGAGATAAAGAATTGTTTGAAGAAACAATGCATAATAGAACAGCTAGATACTAATTTACAGAGTGATCAAGAAGTGGGGAATTTCTTCTCTAAATGGTCAGATTTCATCAAAACCCTACCCATAAGCGAAATTGAACATCTGATTTATCCCTTCAGAAATTCGGAGCTGGTTCTTCTGGGAATCTGGTAGATCTTTGCGAGTTAACTAATAATTAATTAAGGTCCTGATCTTTGTCTATTCAGTCTGTTTTTGCTTTTTCTCGTTCCCCTCTCCTTCTTGCTCTCCCCCCATTCCCCCCCCCCTTTTTTTTTTTTTTCTTTTTTTTATTGTTGTTTTGTTTTATTTTTGTTTTCTTGGTTGTTTAAGGAAAAGGATAATGGGCATCAGATAGACAGGTTTAAAGTATCATGCTGCATATTCGAGGAGAGATAAAATATACTTTATAGTTTTGACTAAGTTCTGTCACTATAAGAACTGATATTGATGTTTTTCTTTTTTTTCTTTATTTTTGTCTTCTCTTTTTTTTCTCTTTTCATCCATCTATGCATGAAATTATGTTTTAATGAAATCTCTGATGCTTGTGAATAAAAATAAATTTATATAAAATGTATTAACCCCTAAACCACCGCTCACGGAGCCCACCGCCACCTATATTATACATATTAATCCCTAATCTTCCGCCCCCTATACTGCCGCCACCTACATAAAGTTTTTAACCCCTATCCTGCCGCTCCCGGACCCCGCCGCAATTAAATAAAGTGTTTAACCCCTAAAGCGGCGCTCCCGGACCCCGCTGCCAATTACATTATATTTATTAACCCCTAATCTGCCCCCCTACACCGCCGCCACCTACATTATATTTATTAACCCCTAATCTGCCCCCCTACACCGCCGCCACCTACATTATATTTATTAACCCCTAATCTGCCCCCCCCTACACCGCTGCCACTATATTAAATGTATTAACCCCTAAACCTAAGTCTAACACTAACCCTAACACCCCCTAACTTATATATAATTTAAATAAATCGAAATAAATTATTGCTATCATTAAATAAATTATTCCTATTTAAAACTAAATACTGACCTGTAAAATAAACCCTAAACTAGCTACAATATAACTAATAGTTACATTGTAGCTATCTTACGGCTAGATTTAGAGTTCTGCGGCCAAAGGGGTGCGTTAGCTACGCATGCTTTTTTTCTCCCGCACCTTTTAAATACCGCTGGTATTTAGAGTTCACAGAAGGGCTGCGTTAGGCTCCAAAAAAGGGAGCGTAGAGCATATTTACCGCCACTTCAACTCTCGATGCCAGCGGTGCTTACGGACGCGGCCAGCTTCAAAAACGTGCTCGTGCACGATTCCCCCATAGGAAACAATGGGGCTGTTTGAGCTGGAAAAAAACCTAACACCTGCAAAAAAGCAGCGTTCAGCTCCTAACGCAGCCCCATTGTTTCCTATGGGGAAACACTTCCTATTTCTGCACCTAACACTCTAACATGTACCCCAAGTTTAAACACCCCTAACCTTACACTTATTAACCCCTAATCTGCCGCCCCCGCTATCGCTGACCCCTGCATATTATTATTAACCCCTAATCTGCCGCTCCGTACACCGCCGCTACCTACATTATACCTATGTACACCTAATCTGCTGCCCCTAACACCGCCGACCCCTATATTATATTTATTAACCCCTAATCTGCCGCCCCCAACGTCGCCTCCACCTACCTACACTTATTAACCCCTAATCTGCCGACCGGAGCTCGCCGCTACTCTAATAAATGTATTAACCCCTAAAGCTAAGTCTAACCCTAACACTAACACCCCCCTAAGTTAAATATAATTTAAATCTAACGAAATTAATTAACTCTTATTAAATAAATTATTCCTATTTAAAGCTAAATACTTACCTGTAAAATAAATCCTAATATAGCTACTATATAAATTATAATTATATTATAGCTATTTTAGGATTAATATTTATTTTACAGGTAACTTTGTATTTATTTTAACCAGGTACAATAGCTATTAAATAGTTAAGAACTATTTAATAGTTACCTAGTTAAAATAATTACAAAATTACCTGGAAAATAAATCCTAACCTAAGTTACAATTAAACCTAACACTACACTATCAATAAATAAATTAAATAAAATACCTACAAATAAATACAATTAAATAAACTAACTAAAGTACAAAAAATAAAAAAGAACTAAGTTACAAAAAATAAAAAAATATTTACAAACATTAGAAAAATATTACAACAATTTTAAACTAATTACACCTACTCTAAGCCCCCTAATAAAATAACAAAGCCCCCCAAAATAAAAAAATGCCCTACCCTATTCTAAAATTAAAATAGAAAAGCTCTTTTACCTTACCAGCCCTTAAAAGGGCCATTTGCGGGGCATGCCCCAAAGAATTCAGCTCTTTTGCCTGGAGAAAAAAAACATACAATACCCCCCCCCAACATTACAACCCACCACCCACATACCCCTAATCTAACCCAAACCCCCCTTAAATAAACCTAACACTAAGCCCCTGAAGATCTTCCTACCTTATCTTCACCACACCGGGTATCACACCGATCCATCCTGGCTCCGATGTCTTGATCCAAGCCCAAGCTGGGGGCTGAAGACATCCATCCTCCAGCTGAAGTCTTGATCCAAGCGGGCAGAAGAGGACATCCGGACCGGCAAACATCTGCATCCAAGCCGCATCTTCTATGTTCTTCCATCCGATGACGACCGGCTGATCTTCAAGACCTCCACCGCGGATCCATCCTCTTCTTCCGACGACTAGACGACGAATGAAGGTTCCTTTAAGGGACGTCATCCAAGATGGCGTCCCTCGAATTTCCGATTGGCTGATAGGATTCTATAGAATGCGATCTCAATCTGATTGGCTATCAGCCAATCGGAATTCGAGGGACGCCATCTTGGATGACGTCCCTTAAAGGAACCTTCATTCGTCGTCTAGTCGTCGGAAGAAGAGGATGGATCCGCGGTGGAGGTCTTGAAGATCAGCCGGTCGTCATCGGATGGAAGAACATAGAAGATGCGGCTTGGATGCAGATGTTTGCCGGTCCGGATGTTCTCTTCTGCCCGCTTGGATCAAGACTTCAGCCGGAGGATGGATGTCTTCAGCCCCCCGCTTGGGCTTGGATCAAGACATCGGAGCCAGGACGGATCGGTGTGATACCCGGTGTGGTGAAGATAAGGTAGGAAGATCTTCAGGGGCTTAGTGTTAGGTTTATTTAAGGGGGGTTTGGGTTAGATTAGGGGTATGTGGGTGGTGGGTTGTAATGTTGGGGGGGGTATTGTATGTTTTTTTTCTCCAGGCAAAAGAGCTAAATTCTTTGGGGCATGCCCCGCAAATGGCCCTTTTAAGGGCTGGAAAGGTAAAAGAACATTTCTATTTTAATTTTAGAATGCAGATGTTTGCAGATAATTTTTTCATATTGAATTTTCAATTTTTTTATAAGTGATATTTTTAGCTTTGAGAATAATTGTATATAGGCTTGTTATACTATATGTCCATCATTATGAATTAGAAGGAATTAATTTTAATACTAAAGTATTTTAAACGTTTTTTATCACAAGTCATTTTATGTTTTTGGTTTTAGAATTTATATGATGCTGGATTATATTAATTATGTTTCTATTATCAACTTATTTTGATTACTGTATGGTTCTCTTTATTTGCTGATTTATTTGAAATATATTATTGATGAGATTAAGTTTATTTTAATTAACATTTTTACTCCTAAAGTTTATGACAGACTTTTTTTTGCATATTATATGCCTTTTATATGAGATGGGACTATTAGGTCTTTACATATCTCCATGGAAACGGAACTCTCATTGATCAATTTGAATTTGAGTCCTCCGGTATTTAAAGACACTTACAACTGAGACCAGACACTCTTGAGAAAGCCGGGTTGTCACCGGCGAAACGCGTTGAGGTCTTTTGGTCTATGTGTGGATCCGTAGCAGCAGTTGCAAGAGCGTCTCTGTGAAGCAGCCTGTGACGTAATTTACCAGTCACATCCCCCTGATACCGGCCGGGAACTGTTTGTACTGGGTGAACGCCGATTCAGCATACAACTGTGGAGTACAACTTTATGTGATTTCTATTGAGGCCTGTTTTTATCCTGTTTCTAGTAAGTTACGTTACTAGTGTGTGTCACTTTGCACTTAATAAAGTAATACCTTGAGTCGGAGGTGCGCTGTCTTCTTCTTGTTACAGTACTGTTTGGCTTTTCTTCCGGTGGACAAGAAACCCATCGTTTTCTGATCAGCTGCACTCCGTTGTGACTCCTTATCCTTTTCCTGTTGGATCCTTTAGTGTGTTTCTACAATACTTCAGGACACACGTTGTTTGGTAACGTAGCGCAGTTCTCTGTTACATTTTTCAAATTTAATATAGTGGCGGCGACATTGAGGGCGGCAGATTAGGGGTTAATAAATGTAGGTAGGTGGCGGCGGTGTAGGGTGGCAGATTAGGGGTTAATAAACATAATGTAGGTGGCGGCGGTGTAGGGGGCGGCAGATTAGGGGTTAAACACTTTATTAGAGTTGTGGTGGGCTTCGGGAGTGGCGGTTTAGGGGTTAATACATTTCTTAGAGTTGCGGCGGTATGGGGGGCAGATTAGGGGTTAATAAGTATAATGTAGGTGACGGTGGGCTCCGGGAGCGGCGGTTTAAGGGTTAAACACTTTATTTAGTTGCGGCAGTGTGGGGGGGGCAGATTAGGGGTGTTTAGACTCGGGGTACATGTTAGGGTGTTAGGTGTAGATATTTCCCATAGAAATCAATAGGATATCGGGCGGCAGCGAACATGAGCTTTCGTTGCTTTCAGACTCCCATTGATTCCTATGGTATCCGCCTCCTCCAGGGCGGCGGATTGAAAACCAGGTACGCTGGGCCGGAAAAGTGCCGAGCGTACCTGGTAGGAATTTGATAACTTCCAAAAGTAGTCAGATAGTGCGGAACTTGTGTTCGGAACATCTGTAGTGAGGTAAGCATCGATCTGAGTCGGACTGAGTACGGCGGATCGTATGTTACATCACTATATTCTACTTTTGCCGGTCTATAGGGTTTGATAACTAAGGCGAATCAAGCTCGCCACAAATACGCTGCAGAATTCCAGCGTATTTGCGGGTGACAGCTTGATAAATAGAGGCCATTGTGTTGTCCACATTTATCATTGCACAAGCAGTCCAAGAGCTATGAATCACCCAAGCCAGATTAGTCCATTTTAACCTGGCAGCTAAGAGGTGGCAGAGAGGTTAAAAAGCAGCGGTCTGAAGACTATCAGCTGCAGGCTGACTTGCAATGCACAAGATCCAAAACTACATCTGCAGCTTGATAAATGAACTTGCAGGGTCACTATTCACTAGTGCTAGAAACTCCATAATCTAACGAATTAGAGCAAGTAATATAAGTACTGTACTATAATGTTCCTTTAAGTGGTGCATTTCAAAAGGTCTGCACACACAATAAAGGCTAGAGTTTAACGCTCCCACTTGCTCGCTAACTCTGCTAGTGATATGCTTTTTGTGCACGTCGGGTAGCGCTCATATTACAAGTTGAAAGTAAACTATTTTCGCACAAGCGCTAACCTGACGAGCATAAAAAGCCGAACTTTGAATGTCACGCATGCAATAAACTATACCCTCATAGAAGTCAATGAAGCAAAACAAGCCCTGCAACGGGCTCCAATGCACATATATATATATATATATATATATATATATATATTATGTGTGTGTGTGTGTGTACATGTGTATTTATGTATTTATGTGTACAGGTGGACCTAGGTTTACGCTGATTCAATTTGCGCCGTTTCAGAATAACAACCTTTTTTTCAGTCATGTGACTGCTATTGAAAAGAAGTGCACTAATTAAAATAGCCTGTAGATGGAGCTGTCTGCTTGTGTTGCAGCAGGCTGAAATTGATCTGTGTACACAGAGCAGACCAGACCTATCGAGCAACAAGATCTAGCAGCCACTTCCCTATTATCTTCCTGTCCAGCTGCTTGAGGTGAGGGTGCCTAACTGCCTATTAATAACTGCAGATTGAAATGCATAGAATAGGTGCAGACCCAATATTATCTAACATGCTAACAATGCAGAGAACTATTTGCAGAAAAATGCAAGGAAAAAAAATGTTTTTGTTCATTAAACTTAGTTTGATGATACAGTCTGGTGTGCGATTATTTAATTAGGTTTATAATGCTGATTAGCTTTAAAGTCTTCATTTCAAAAGCTTTAAAAATAATGTATTAGGTGTTACTTATGACAATTTTGAGAGGAGCCTGGAATCTAACTCCCTCACTTCCCATTGACTTACATTTTAAACTGGGTTTCAATTTACAACGGTTTTGATTTACAACCATTCCTTCTGGAACCTAACCCCGGCGTAAACTGAGGGCTACCTTTATATATGTCTGTAAATACATACTGTATATACATATATAAATACATATGTACACACAAATAAACATATATAGGTAGATAGATAGATATAAACACGGGGCTTAAAAATATCACCATGGTTTACTAGTCAGGGGTTAAAAGCTACTGGACAAGAGGGAAAAGTTACTAGTCCACTCAACGTTAAAGATAGGAAAAAATCTAATTTCTAAGTCGTCCGGGACCAATGGAAATTTAAAAAGGCAGCTCTTTGCCTGCCTTTTTTTTCATCAAAGACCTCATATCTTTGAGCCTTTTATAACTTTTTTGAGCAATTTTTTTTTATCAGACAGTGTTATTATGAGTGTAACTGTACTGTGTAATGTATATTTATTAGATGGTGTTATTATGTGTGTAACTGTACTGTGTAATGTATATTTATTAGACAGTGTTATGTGTGTAACTGTACTGTGTAATGTATATTTATTAGATGGTGTTATTATGTGTGTAACTGTACTGTGTAATGTATATTTATTAGACAGTGTTATTCTGTGTGTAACTGTACTGTGTAATGTATATTTATTAGATAGTGTTATTATGAGTGTAACTGTACTGTGTAATGTATATTTATAAGATGGTGTTATTATGTGTGTAACTGTACTGTGTAATGTATATTTATTAGACAGTGTTATTATGTGTGTAACTGTACTGTGTAATGTATATTTTTTAGACAGTGTTATTATGAGTGTAACTGTACTGTATAATGTATATTTATTAGATAGTGTTATTATATGTGTAACTGTAATGTGTAATGTATATTTATCAGACAGTATTATTATGAGTGTAACTGTAATGTGTAATGTATATTTATCAGATAGTGTTATTATGAGTGTAACTGTACTGTGTAATGTATGTTTATTAGACAGTGTTATTATGAGTAACTATACTGTGTAATGTATATTTATTAGTGTTATTATGAGTGTAACTGTACTGTGTAATATATATTTATTAGATAGTGTTATGTGTGTAACTGTATTGTATATTTATCTGACAGTGTTATTATGTGTGTAACTGTACTGTATAATGTATATTTATTAGACAGTATTATTATATGTGTAACTGTACTGTGTAATGTATTTATAAGATAGTGTTATTATGAGTGTAACTGTACTGTGTAATGTATATTTATTAGACAGTGTTATTATGAGTGTAACTGTACTGTGTAATGTATATTTATCAGACAGTGTTATTATGAGAGTAACTGTACTGTGTAATGTATATTTATTAGATAGTGTTATTATTAGTGTAACTGTACTATGTAATGTATATTTATTAGACAGTGTTATTATGAGTGTAACTGTACTGTGTAATGTATATTTATTAGACAGTGTTATTATGAGTAACTGTACTGTGTAATGTATATTTATTAGATGGTGTTAATATGAGTGTAACTGTACTGTGTAATGTATATGTATTAGATAGTGTTATTATGTGTGTAACTGTACTTTGTAATGTATATTTATTAGACACTGTTATTATGAGTGTAACTGTACTGTGTAATGTATATTTATCAGACAGTGTTATTATGAGCGTAACTGTACTGTGTAATGTATGTTTATTAGACAGTGGTATTATGAGTAACTATACTGTGTAATGTATATTTATTAGATAGTGTTATTATGAGTGTAACTGTACTGTGTAATGTATATTTATTAGATAGTGTTATTGTGTGTGTAACTGTACTGTATAATGTATATTTATCAGACAGTGTTATTATGTGTGTAACTGTACTGTGTAATGTATATTTATTAGACAGTGTTATTATGAGTAACTTTACTGTGTAATGTATATTTATTAGTGTTATTATGGGTGTAACTGTACTGTGTAATGTATATTTATTAGATAGTGTTATGTGTGTAACTGTATTGTATATTTATCAGACAGTGTTATTATGTGTGTAACTGTACTGTATAATGTATATTTATTAGACAGTGTTATTATATGTGTAACTGTACTGTGTAATGTATATTTATCAGACAGTGCTATTATGAGTGTAACTAAACTGTGTAATGTATATTTATTAGATAGTGTTATGTGTGTAACTGTATTGTATATTTATCAGACAGTGTTATTATGTGTGTAACTGTACTGTATAATGTATATTTATTAGACAGTGTTATTATATGTGTAACTGTACTGTGTAATGTATATTTATTAGATAGTGTTATTATGAGTGTAACTGTACTGTGTAATGTATATTTATTAGATAGTGTTATTATGAGTGTAACTGTACTGTGTAATGTATATTTATTAGACAGTGTTATTATGAGTGTAACTGTACTGTGTAATGTATATTTATCAGAAAGTGCTATTATGAGTGTAACTGTACTGTGTAATGTATATTTATTAGATAGTGTTATTATTAGTGTAACTGTACTATGTATTGTATATTTATTAGACAGTGTTATTATGAGTGTAACTGTACTGTGTAATGTATATTTATTAGACGGTGTTATTATGAGTAACTGTACTGTGTAATGTATATTTATTAGATGGTGTTAACATGAGTGTAACTGTACTGTGTAATGTATATGCATTAGATAGTGTTATTATGTGTGTAAGTGTACTGTGTAATGTATATTTATTAGACACTGTTATTATGAGTGTAACTGTACTGTGTAATGTATATTTATCAGACAGTGTTATTATGAGTGTAACTGTACGGTGTAATGTATGTTTATTAGACAGTGGTATTATGAGTAACTATACTGTGTAATGTATATTTATTAGATATTGTTATTATGAGTGTAACTGTACTGTGTAATGTATATTTATTAGATAGTGTTATTGTGTGTGTAACTGTACTGTATAATGTATATTTATTAGACAGTGTTATTATATGTGTAACTGTACTGTGTAATGTATATTTATCAGACAGAGTTATTATGAGTGTAACTGTACTGTGTAATGTATATTTATCAGATAGTGTTATTATGAGTGTAACTGTATTGTGTAATGTATGTTTATTAGACAGTGTTATTATGAGTAACTATACTGTGTAATGTATATTTATTAGATAGTGTTATTATAAGTGTAACCGTACTGTGTAATGTATATTTATTAGATAGTGTTATTATGTGTGTAGCGGTACTGTGTAATGTATATTTATCAGACAGTGTTATTTTGAGTGTAACTGTACTGTGTAATGTATATTTATCAGACAGTGTTATTATGAGTGTACCTGTACTGTGTAATGTATATTTATTAGATAGTTTTATTTTATTATGAGTGTAACTGTACTTTTTAATGTATTTTGATGTGTTTTGTGACACATTTTTTATTTGCAAAACCGTTAAGCAGAGCTCTGAGGACGCGATACCCCAAAGCATGTTAACTTAAACTACACTCAAGCAATCACGTTTACTTTCAACTTGTAATTCGAACGATAAACCCCTTTTCGCTTGTGCGTAATTGTTTGCACACCACTTGTTATCTGGCCATAAATGTTTATAAATGTACAATATATATCCTTAATCAAGTGCCACATTACAAAGATCTGCATACACAATACATGTTTTATATATGCACAGTATATAATCGATAATTAAGTGCCACATTACGAAAGATATGCACACAAAATACATGTTTTATGTATACACATGCACAGTATATAATCAGTAATGAAGTGCCACATTACAAAAGATCTGCACACACAATACATATACAGTAATGAAATTCCACATTACAAAAGATCTGCACACACAATACATGTTTTATATGTACACAGTATATATCAGTAATTATGTGCCATATTACAAAAGATTTGCATACACAATACATGTTTTATATATGCACAGTAAATATCAGTAATTATGTGCCATATTACAAAAGATCTACATGCACAATACAGTACATGTTTTATATATGCACAGTATATATTAGTAATTAAGTGCCACATTACAAAATATCTGCATACACAATACATGTTCTATATATGCACAGTATATATCAGTAATTATGTGCCATATTACAAAAGATCTACATACCCAATACATGTTTTATATATGCACAGTATATATTAGTAATTAAGTGCCACATTACAAAAGATCTGCATACACAATACATGTTCTATATATGCACAGTATATATCAGTAATTATGTGCCATATTACAAAAGATCTACATACACAATATGTTTTATATATGCACAGTATATAACAGTATTTATGTGCCATATTACAAAAGATCTACATACACAATACATGTTTTATATATGCACAGTATATATTAGTAATTATGTGCCATATTACAAAAGATCTACATACACAATACATGTTTTATATATGCACAGTATATAACAGTAATTATGTGCCATATTACAAAAGATCTACATACACAATACATGTTTTATATATGCACAGTATATATTAGTAATTATGTGCCATATTACAAAAGATCTACATACACAATACATGTTTTATATATGCACAGTATATATTAGTAATTATGTGCCATATTACAAAAGATCTACATACACAATTCGTTTTATATATGCACAGTATATATTAGTAATTATGTGCCACATTACAAAAGATCTACATACACAATACGTTTTATATATGCACAGTATATAACAGTATTTATGTGCCATATTACAAAAGATCTACATACAAAATACATGTTTTATATATGCACAGTATATATTATTAATTATGTGCCACATTATAAAGATCTGCATACAAAATACATGTTTTATGTATGCACCGTATATATCAGTAATGAAGTGCCACATTACAAGAGATCTGCACACACAATACATGTTTTATATATGCACATGCACAGTATATAATCAGTAAAGAAGTGCCACATTACAAAATATCTGCACACACAATACATATACAGTAATGAAATTCCACATTACAAAAGATCTGCACACACAATACATATTTTATATATGCACAGTATATATCAGTAATTATGTGCCATATTACAAAAGATCTGCATACACAATACATGTTTTATATATGCAAAGTAAATATCAGTAATTATGTGCCATATTACAAAAGATCTACATACACAATACATGTTTTATATATGCACAGTATATATTAGTAATTAAGTGCCACATTACAAAAGATCTGCATACACAATACATGTTCTATATATGCACAGTATATATCATTAATTATGTGCCATATTACAAAAGATCTACATACACAATACATGTTTTATATATGCACAGTATATATCAGTAATTATGTGCCATATTACAAAAGATCTACATACGCAATACGTTTTATATATGCACAGTATATAACAGTATTTATGTGCCATATTACAAAAGATCTACCTACACAATACATGTTTTATATATGCACAGTATATATTAGTAATTATGTGCCATATTACAAAAGATCTACATACACAATACATGTTTTATATATGCACAGTATATATTAGTAATTATGTGCCATATTACAAAAGATCTACATACACAATACATGTTTTATATATGCACAGTATATAACAGTAATTATGTACCATATTACAAAAGATCTACATACACAATACATGTTTTATATATGCACAGTATATATTAGTAATTATGTGCCATATTACAAAAGATCTACATACACAATACATGTTTTATATATGCACAGTATATATTAGTAATTATGTGCCATATTACAAAAGATCTACATACACAATACATGTTTTATATATGCACAGTATATATTAGTAATTATGTGCCATATTACAAAAGATCTACATACACAATACATGTTTTATATATGCACAGTATATAACAGTAATTATGTGCCATATTACAAAAGATCTACATACACAATACATGTTTTATATATGCACAGTATATATTAGTAATTATGTGCCATATTACAAAAGATCTACATACACAATACATGTTTTTTATATGCACAGTATATATTAGTAATTATGTGCCATATTACAAAAGATCTACATACACAATTCGTTTTATAAATGCACAGTATATATCAGTAATTATGTGCCATATTACAAAAGATCTACATACACAATACGTTTTATATATGCACAGTATATAACAGTATTTATGTGCCATATTATAAAAGATCTACATACACAATACATGTTTTATATATGCACAGTATATATCAGTAATTATGTGCCATATTACAAAAGATCTACATACACAATACATGTTTTATATATGCACAGTATATAACAGTAATTATGTGCCATATTACAAAAAATCTACATACACAATACATGTTTTGTATATGCACAGCATATATTAGTAATTATGTGCCATATTACAAAAGATCTACATACACAATACATGTTTTATATATGCACAGTATATATTAGTAATTATGTGCCATATTACAAAAGATCTACATACACAATACGTTTTATATATGCACAGTATATATTAGTAATTATGTGCCATATTACAAAAGATCTACATACACAATACATGTTTTATACAGGTGGCCCTCATTTTACAACGGTTCAATTTACACCGTTTCAGAATAACAACCTTTTTTTCCAGTCATGTGACTGCTATTGAAAAGCATTGAGAAGCAGTGCATTTATTAAAATAGCCAGTAGGTGGAGCTGTCCGCTTCTGTTGCAGCAAAGCCAAGCAAGCTGAAATTAATCAGTTTAACCAGACCTGAGCTATCAAGCAGATTTCAAAGGAAGAAGATCTTCCTGTCTATAACTCAGTCCAGATTGGAATGCATAGAAAGAACTGTTTGCAGAAAAATGCAAGTGAAGTCTGTGTTGTGTGATTATTTTATTAGGTTTATAATGCTGTTTTCCAAATGTTTTTGTTAATTTAACTTAGTTTAATTATATAATCTGTGTTGTGTGATTATTTTATTTGGTTTATAATGCTGTCTAGCATTTAAAGTCTTCATTTCAAAGCTTTTAAAATAATGTATTAGGTGTCACTTATGACAATTTTGAGAGGGGCCTGGAACCTATCTCCCTCACTTCCCATTGACTTACATTATAAACTGGGTTTCAATTTACAACAGTTTCGATTTACAACCATTCCTTCTGGAACCTAACCCCGGCGTAAACTGAGGGCTACCTGTATATGCACAGTATATATTAGTAATTATGTGCCATATTACAAAGATCTGCATACACAATACATGTTTTATATATGCACAGTATATATTAGTAATTAAGTGCCACATTACAAAAGATCTGCATACACAATACATGTTTTATATATGCACAGTATATAATCGGTAATTAAGTGCCACATTACAAAAGATCTGCATACACAATAAATGTTTCATACATGAAGTAAATATCAACAATTATGAGTTGTATTGTGAAAAGATAAAGATATATATATATATATATATATATATATATATATATATATATATATATATATATATATATATATATAAATTCTGTTTGGGAAAAAACAACCATAGCTGCCATTTAGTCAACAAAATTTGCATTGTTTTGCAGTCCAGGGGTACAAGCCTTAAAAAGACTATTGAGTATGTTTGACTTTTTTCTTTTGCTGTGGTCAGTTAGGGACAGATTTTAGTTCCTGCACTGATTGAGCAATCACTGTTTAGAGATAAATTACAAGAAAAGTAAGCAAAATAACTAATAAAATGTGTTTTTGTTTTTTTACCTCAGCACAGTTATATATTTTATGAATAATTATATTTTCAACTTAATGTCCATTTAACTCATTATCATATGAAGGGGAAAAAGTTTGGGAAATTAAAGGGACAGTATACACCAATTTTCATATAACTGCATATGCACAGATACAGATCTAAAAATCCAGTATAAAACTGTTTAAAAACTTACTTAGAAGCTCCCAGTTTAGCTCTGTTGATTAGGTAGTCTGGGACACCCACTGTAAGGGGCTGGGTAAACAAAAAGAGACGACACTTTCCACCTCCTCCCTTCCCTGCATATGAAAAGACAGATAACATAAACAGGAGCCAGCAGTAGTCTGTAAACGCGTTTATACATCTGACACTGTGGGCTTGGTTAGGGGTCTGAAAATCAGCACAATGTTCTTAAAAATAAGCAAAACTATACATTGTTATGAAAACACTACCAGATAGGGTATATAAATGGATTATCTATTAAAAAACATGAGTGGATCCAGGCGATGCCCTTAGATTCGAATATGCCTGGCCCGAAGAGAGCAAAGGGTTTGGAGAGTGATATTTTGCCCATACAGGCTCTGGAGCCAGCCCTAAGGGGGCAAGGTACTTTCCGTGGGGATAATGGTCCCAATGTTTTACAGGTTCCTCGGGGTAGTTCCCTTTCTGACGGGAGACCTTCGGCATCTGTGGGAGCAGTGCATACGCAGTCAAGCCTACACGCATCAGGACATGGCAGCTGTGGCAGGTGAGGTGACCCATAGGTAGCTGTCAGAAGGTGTTTTAGGCAGCATGAATGATGGGTTGGGGAGCGATAGAATTTCTGTTAATTTATTAGAAGGTCTAATGGATCTGTTAAAGAAGGTTGAGGCCTCCGTGTCTCATGCAACACCTCAACTCACGGTGGCTGGAGCATGGGCGCCTTTGTCATCTTCCCGCGCCGCCGGTTTCCCAGGTGGGAGCTCCGGTGGTCTTTCCCGGGGGTGGCGTATGTGATGTGAGTGTTACCCCTGCCGGTCAGAATAGTCCTCAAGTGGGGTCAAGAGTTACATGCATCGTTCCCGAGATCAGGGTAGTGGATACCGCTATGTCAAGGTCATGCCTCTGCTCTATAGGTCCTTTGGGGCTACACCTAACTAAGGAGACAAGGGAAAAAAATTGTAAAAGGGAATATATAGAGCTGTTTTCCTTGCTGCCTTTGGAGCAGTCCTTTGAGGTCCCTGATGATACTAAGAAAAACGCTAGAAAAAAGGAGGCGGATGAGCGCAAAAAGAGGTACCGAAAGTTGCCTAGAACCTTTACCAACTGGTTCCAAGCATTTGTTATATACGCCAGTGTGATGGAGGATAGATTCTGGGAACAAGGGGCTCCATTGTTTTGTTACCTAGACAAGATCGTGGCTGATCAGCGGACGTACGTTGGCATGGCTTTGTGGACGTATGAAGAGCACTTTTGTCAACGTCTCGCAGTCAAGTCCGACATGAAATGGGATGATCATGACATGGGTCTATGGTTGAAAGTGATGACTCCTCTGAGGGTTTCTCAGCCCTTTCAGTCCACGGCCGGCGTATTGGCTACAGCCAGTTCGCCGGTGGCAGGCAGGAAGGGTTTCTGTTTTGCATTTAATGAGGGACAATGCAAATGGGGCAATACCTGCAAATTTAGGCACGAATGTTCGGGTTGTGGAGGCATCCATGCAAATGCCAAGTGTTTTAAAAAAGGAAAAGGCCCTGGGAAGTCTGATTTACCTGAAAAAGGGGGTGTCCCAAGTCAGGCTGGAAAGGATGGAGCGTTGAGTAGGTCGCTATGCCAATAAAAGGGGTTGTTGGGAAAAGGCAGCCATTTTTCTTGATGGTTTTGAGTTTGGTTTTATGATACCATCAGTTGGAGTTTTTTGGGTGGCAATTTGAAGTCCGCTAGGGACTGGCCTCAGGTTGTTCAGGAGAAACTTATGAAAGAGGTTTAATTGGGCAGAATGGCCGGTCCTTTTCGTTCTTTGCCTTTCCCTGGTTTACAGATATCTCCTTTGGGTGTGGTCCCAAAACGGGAGCCGGGAAAATTCCGGCTTATCCATCATTTATATTATCCAAAGGGGAATTCAATTAACGATGGTATTCCTCCCGAATTGGTTCCGAGAAAATACGCGTCTTTTGATAATGGAATTGATTTGGTACGGACGGCTGGGAGATATGCTTTATTGGCAAAGGTCGACATTGAGGCGGCCTTCCGTTTATTACCAGTCCACCCGATTTCACATAGGTTATTAGGTTGTTGTTTCGATGGTTGCTTCTTTGTTGACCTCTGCCTCCCGATGGGGTGTTGTTCGCTATTTGAGAGATTTAGCACCTTCTTGGAGTGGGTCGTCAAAGAACTATCAGGTCTGTTATCTGTTGTCTATTACTTGGACAATTTTTGGTTTGTGGGCCCTTCGGCGAGATGGCGTGCAAAATGTTGAAATATACTTTTTATTGCATGGCCGAGGATTTTGGAGTGCCAATAGCAATTGAGAAGTCTGAAGGTCCAGTAACGGTCTTAAGTTTCTTAGGTATTACCATAAATTCAGACCGCATAGAATGCAGACTCCCGTAAAACAAAGTGGAGGATTTGATTTGAGTGATGAATTTTCTCGGCATAGCCGTGCAGGAACATGGCTGCATACTGAATCTGCTCCGTAGCATATCCCTGTTAGCCTGCTCCAAATTGGTGTTAACTGGGCAAAAATATACCTGGGCCTTTGGGGACTTATTAGAGAATCGATCAAGGACACTGTTGCTTAAAAACTCTGAAGCTAACGGAGGTCTTACGTAAGCTAAGCCGGACTCAACAATGACTACATACCCACTTAACCTCTGGTCCTCCCCTGCGGTGGGGCAACATACCCGACACTGAAGAAGTATCACCAGCTGATCACCTGTGTAAACTGGAGTGAGAACCCGAAGACCGGTAAGCCAGGGCGCATAAGTTAAACGGACCGCCATTAAAGCTCCCACGTGGTATGCAGGGTTTCCATGCGGCACACGCACTCGGAGCCTCGCAGACGTCACAGATATAAAAACTTGTAAGTCGGCTACAAACAATGTCTTAACGATCTTAACGATCACCCGACCAAACCTGTTTGCACGGTGACTTGCAGCTGGCCAGACTGATTGGTGAGGAGACCTCGTAACACTGATCTTGGTTACATACATTGCGGCCCTCTCCATCAGCGAGGAACACCTCTACTTATTGACGCAGGGCTAATTAGAAAGGGGACTTACATCTTTACCCCTATACTGCTGGGCAATCGATATATCCCCCCTCTTGCCTTATACTGTTTAGCTGGGCTGACTGAACATATAAACAAGTAAACAAGCATACACTTATAATTACAGTGGAGACCTCACATTACTTCAAGCCACACTTGAAACTACACAACAATTTTTCAATGGCATCTAGACAAATGCCTAAGGCTGATAAGAAGGCTCCTGTGACGCCCTCTGCTACCATGAACTCATACTTTCAAAAACATGACTGTGAAACAGAAAACAGCGAATCTTTGCTGTCAGACACTCAGGTCGCACAAGACCAGATGGTTTCTCCTCATACCTCTCAACTTGACCAAATCCAAACAACCATCGCGCAATTACCTTCCAAGTCAGACCTAGCTGATTTAAAGTAATTTATAAAAACAGAGATGACTTCGCTAAGGAAAAACATAAATGAATTGTGGTCGAGAATAGAATGTTTGGAGGAGGGGCAAGATGCTCTGAATAATATGGTGTCTGACTCTAACCACCAACTAACAAGACACGAATCCATAATACAGTCACTTCAACTAAAAGTCGAAGACCTCGACAACAGAGGGCGAAGGAGTAACTTAAGGATTAGGGGGGTGCCAGAGGAGGTGATGCAGGACTCCCTCACATCTTACTTGTTACAACTGTTTGAATACATTATTCCATCGCTAAAGCTCTCAGAGACTTCCATAGAACGTGCGCACAGGGCGCTGCGGCCTGTCTTGAAACTTCCAAATCTCCAAAAGAGACATCATTATTAAATTCTCAAATTACCTGTATAAGGAAGCCATTTGGAAACAGGTTAGACTACAACGGGAGATTAGATTCCAGACCTACTGTATCCAGGTGTTCCAGGATATATGCCCCGCTACTATCGAGAGGCGCAGAGAGAGCCGATATATCACCCAAGTCTTACAAGAGAGGAAGGTGAGATACCGCTGGGGCTTTCCCTTCAGTCTCATCGTTCAAAAAGAAGGTAGGAACCACATATATAAAGAACCGGATGACCTCAAGCTGTTTTCAAAGGGCCTCAACATTTCTTTCCCCTCTCCTGCTTAAAGATCATCAGAGACGACCACACAACAAGCTGACACCGCCCCCAAATCCCAAAGAACACAGTGGTCTTTAGTCAACAAGAGGAAAAAGCTCGACACCCCGGCCCCTTGAACCGGACTTTCCATGTTCTGAGAAGAGACGACTTCATGTTGAACAGCTGTTATAACATGGAAAGACTCCATGTCAAATAATACCTGAAGAGTACAATATACTAGAAATACGGATGGCATCTCAGTCCTGTCATAAGGTGCCACAATGGACCAAAATGTTGTGGAAAGAATGATATCATCACAGCTAGAGTCTGATAAGTACATTATAATAGTGTTATATGGCGATTTGCTACATTAAGATGTAAATTGTTCTGTCTACTCCCACAGAGTAGTAAGAAATAGTGTTGCCACGTTGTCTTTCTCTGCTTTCTTATAAATATGGCCCAGGTACCAAGATAGGAGTGGTAGGTACTGTGACTACCCACCTAAACATATCTATAGTTAGTTAGTGAAGTATCTACACTTTAATATTGTTATATAACAGACCGTTAATATTAGTTGCACACGGTACTGTTTACTTCTAACAAGTGACTGGAATCAATATGGTCTCAAAGTCTTCACATGCTTTCTATTAACAGAGTTCTAGTACCCACAAAAAGAAACAATAGGAATTGTGTTTATTTTACCCAAGTATACTCTTAGACCTAGATTTGGAGTTTGGCGTTAGCCGTGAAAACCAGCGTTAGAGGCTCCTAACGCTGGTTTTAGGCTACCGCCGGTATTTGGAGTCACTCAAAATAGGGTCTAACGCTCACTTTTCAGCCGCGACTTTTCCATACCGCAGATCCCCTTACGTCAATTGCGTATCCTATCTTTTCAATGGGATTTTTCTAACTCCGGTATTTAGAGTCGTTTCTGAAGTGAGCGTTAGACATCTAACGACAAAACTCCAGCCGCAGGAAAAAAGTAGTTAAGAGCTTTCTGGGCTAACGCCGGTTTCTAAAGCTCTTAACTACTGTACTCTAAAGTACACTAACACCCATAAACTACCTATGTACCCCTAAACCGAGGTCCCCCCACATCGCCGACACTCAAATAAAATTTTTTAACCCCTAATCTGCCGACCGCCACCTACGTTATCCTTTTGTACCCCTAATCTGCTCCCCCTAACACCGCCGACCCCTGTATTATATTTATTAACCCCTAATCTGCCCCCCTCAACGTCGCCTCCATCTGCCTACACTTATTAACCCCTAATCTGCCGACCGCAAAGCGCCGCCACCTACGTTATCCTTATGTACCCCTAATCTGCTGCCCCTAACACCGCCGACCCCTGTATTATATTTATTAACCCCTAATCTGCCCCCCTCAACGTCGCCTCCATCTGCCTACACTTATTAACCCCTAATCTGCCGACCGCAAAGCGCCGCCACCTACGTTATCCTTATGTACCCCTAATCTGCTGCCCCTAACACCGCCGACCCCTGTATTATATTTATTAACCCCTAATCTGCCCCCCTCAACGTCGCCTCCATCTGCCTACACTTATTAACCCCTAATCTGCCGACCGCAAAGCGCCGCCACCTACGTTATCCTTATGTACCCCTAATCTGCTGCCCCTAACACCGCCGACCCCTGTATTATATTTATTAACCCCTAATCTGCCCCCCTCAACGTCGCCTCCATCTGCCTACACTTATTAACCCCTAATCTGCCGACCGCAAAGCGCCGCCACCTACGTTATCCTTATGTACCCCTAATCTGCTGCCCCTAACACCGCCGACCCCTGTATTATATTTATTAACCCCTAATCTGCCCCCCTCAACGTCGCCTCCATCTGCCTACACTTATTAACCCCTAATCTGCCGACCGCAAAGCGCCGCCACCTACGTTATCCTTATGTACCCCTAATCTGCTCCCCCTAACACCACCGACCCCTATATTATATTTATTAACCCCTAATCTGCCCCCCTCAACGTCGCCTCCACCTGCCTACATTTATTAATCCCTAATCTGCCGAGCTGACCTGAGCGCTACTATAATAAAGTTATTAACCCCTAATCCGCATCACTAACCCTATAATAAATAGTATTAACCCCTAATCTGCCCTCCCTAACATCGCCGACACCTAACTTCAATTATTAACCCCTAATCTGCCGACTGGAGCTCACCGCTACTCTAATAAATGTATTAACCCCTAAAGCTAAGTCTAACCCTAACACTAACACCCCCCTAAATTAAATATAATTTACATCTAACGAAATTAATTAACTCTTATTAAATAAATTATTCCTATTTAAAGCTAAATACTTACCTGTAAAATAAATCCTAATATAGCTACAATATAAATTATAATTATATTATAGCTATTTTAGGATTTATATTTATTTTACAGGTAACTTTGTATTTATTTTAACCAGGTACAATAGCTATTAAATAGTTAAGAACTATTTAATAGCTAAAATAGTTAAAATAATTACAAAATTACCTGTAAAATAAATACTAACCTAAGTTACAATTAAAACTAACACTACACTATCAATAAATTAATTAAATAAACTACCTACAATTACCTACAATTAACCTAACACTATACTATCAATAAATTAATTAAATACAATTCCTACAAATAAATACAATTAAATAAACTAGCTAAAGTACAAAAAATAAAAAAGAACTAAGTTACAAAAAATAAAAAAATATTTACAAACATAAGAAAAATATTACAACAATTTTAAACTAATTACACCTACTCTAAGCCCCCTAATAAAACAACAAAGCCCCCCAAAATAAAAAATGCCCTACCCTATTCTAAATTACTAAAGTTAAAAGCTCTTTTACCTTACCAGCCCTGAACAGGGCCCTTTGCGGGGCATGCCCCAAGAAGTTCAGCTCTTTTGCCTGTAAAAAAAAAACATACAATACCCCTCCCCCCCAACATTACAACCCACCACCCACATACCCCTAATCTAACCCAAACCCCCCTTAAATAAACCTAACACTAAGCCCCTGAAGATCATCCTACCTTGTCTTCACCTCACCAGGTATCACCGATCCGTCTTGGCTCCAAAATCTTCATCCAACCCAAGCGGGGGTTGGCGATCCATCATCCGGTGGCTGAAGAGGTCCAGAAGAGGCTCCAAAGTCTTCATCCTATCCGGGAAGAAGAGGCGATCCGGACCGGCAACCATCTTGATCCAAGCGGCATCTTCTATCTTCATCCGATGACGACCGGCTCCATCCTGAAGACCTCCACAGCGGACCCATCTTCTTCCGGCGACGTCCAACTGAAGAATGGCGGTTCCTTTAAGGGACGTTATCCAAGATGGTGTCCCTTGAATTCCGATTGGCTGATAGGATTCTATCAGCCAATCGGAATTAAGGTAGGAATATTCTGATTGGCTGATGGAATCAGCCAATCAGAATCAAGTTCAATCCCATTGGCTGATCCAATCAGCCAATCAGATTGAGCTCGCATTCTATTGGCTGTTCCTATCAGCCAATAGAATGCAAGCTCAATCTGATTGGCTGATTGGATCAGCCAATCGGATTGAACTTGATTCTGATGAAGATTTTGGAGCCAGGACAGATCGGTGATACCTGGTGAGGTGAAGACAAGGTAGGATGATCTTCAGGGGCTTAGTGTTAGGTTTATTTAAGGGGGGTTTGGGTTAGATTAGGGGTATGTGGGTGGTGGGTTGTAATGTTGGGGGGGGTATTGTATGTTTTTTTTTTACAGGCAAAAGAGCTGAACTTCTTGGGGCATGCCCCGCAAAGGGCCCTGTTCAGGGCTGGTAAGGTAAAAGAGCTTTTAACTTTAGTAATTTAGAATAGGGTAGGGCATTTTTTTATTTTGGGGGGCTTTGTTGTTTTATTAGGGGGCTTAGAGTAGGTGTAATTAGTTTAAAATTGTTGTAATATTTTTCTTATGTTTGTAAATATTTTTTTATTTTTTGTAACTTAGTTCTTTTTTATTTTTTGTACTTTAGCTAGTTTATTTAATTGTATTTATTTGTAGGAATTGTATTTAATTAATTTATTGATAGTGTAGTGTTAGGTTAATTGTAGGTAATTGTAGGTAGTTTATTTAATTAATTTATTGATAGTGTAGTGTTAGTTTTAATTGTAACTTAGGTTAGTATTTATTTTACAGGTAATTTTGTAATTATTTTAACTATTTTAGCTATTAAATAGTTCTTAACTATTTAATAGCTATTGTACCTGGTTAAAATAAATACAAAGTTACCTGTAAAATAAATATAAATCCTAAAATAGCTATAATATAATTATAATTTATATTGTAGCTATATTAGGATTTATTTTACAGGTAAGTATTTAGCTTTAAATAGGAATAATTTATTTAATAAGAGTTAATTAATTTCGTTAGATGTAAATTATATTTAACTTAGGGGGGTGTTAGTGTTAGGGTTAGACTTAGCTTTAGGGGTTAATACATTTATTAGAGTAGCGGTGAGCTCCAGTCGGCAGATTAGGGGTTAATAATTGAAGTTAGGTGTCGTCGATGTTAGGGAGGGCAGATTAGGGGTTAATACTATTTATTATAGGGTTAGTGATGCGGATTAGGGGTTAATAACTTTATTATAGTAGTGCTCAGGTCCGCTCGGCAGATTAGGGGTTAATAAGTGTAGGCAGGTGGAGGCGACATTGAGGGGGGCAGATTAGGGGTTAATAAATATAATATAGGGGTCGGCGGTGTTAGGGGCAGCAGATTAGGGGTACATAGGGATAATGTAAGTAGCAGCGGTTTACGGAGCGACAGATTAGGGGTTAAAAATAAAATGCAGGGGTCAGCGATAGCGGGGGCGGCAGATTAGGGGTTAATAAGTGTAAGGTTAGGGGTGTTTAGACTCGGGGTACATGTTAGAGTGTTAAGTGCAGACGTAGGAAGGGTTACCGCATAGCAAACAATGGGGCTGCGTTAAGAGCTGAACGCGGCTTTTTTGCAGGTGTTAGGTTTTTTTCAGCTCAAACAGCCCCATTGTTTCCTATGGGGGAATCGTGCACGAGCACGTTTTTGAGGCTGGCCGCTTGCGTAAGCAACTCTGGTATTGAGAGTTGAAGCTGCGTTAAGAATGCTCTACGCTCCTTTTTTGGAGCCTAACGCAGCCTTTATGTGGACTCTCAATACCAGAGTTATTTTTATGGTGCGGCCAGAAAAAAGCCGGCGTTAGTTTTTCGGGTCGTTACCGACAAAACTCCAAATCTAGCCGTTAGTTAGTTAATATGGTAATAAAACATAAATGGGTCCACTGCAAAAAGAGGAAACACGGCACTTAAGAACTCCACAATTAATAATTGATGGCTAATAGAGCAGATTATTGTTTAAATTGTTCAGCCCACCCCCACGGAGTGGTAAGAAATAATGTTGTCACGTTGTCTTTTTATGCTTTCTTATAATATTGTCAGGAAATTACCTTTACTACACTCCACCCACTTTCCCTATAAAGCCTATCAGTCAAGTGCAGACAGGTGCTTAGTATTTTGTTTGCAGACGTGCATGTCTCACCTCCCTGCAGTTCCTGTCTGTTTCCTCTATTCAATACAAGCTACCCTTTAAACCTGATTCCTCGCTATATCCTGATGCTGTGGAAATGACAACGGATTCCCAGCTACATTCTCTGAAAACCTAATCTGGAAATCAGTTAGATTGAATTATCTGCCTTTTCTACAAGTGTCCGCTGTTTCACGCTCTCTACTAGCAGCTCAGCCCAACACTTGAAACTTTGTGGCAACTGCTCTTTACTTTCCACAACCATTAGAGCGACTCTTTGCACCAACCTTCATTCCTCCTACGGACTACAGCCTACAACAAACGTCCTTACCGGAATCAAAGTTACTCGCCGTTACACGGCACTACTTCACGCCCACCTGTGACGTAACAGGGAACGGCTCACTGGATTCAGTTCTGAACTGCTGCTGCTACTTGCGCACTCAGCGCTATCCTCCGCTGCACAGTTTTCATTCCTCTTAAGATAGCAGAGACTCTTGTGATCACAGTGCTGCATATATAATTTGTTGTATCCTCTCTCCTGTGAAGTAACAGGATTCCTTACTCATTTTAGGTTTAGCTGTCAGATTTATGTTAGTCTACCATAGGGTTTATCATTAGTATAGTTCTGTCCTTATGTTTAATTTGCTGCTGCTATATGTTTCCCTTTTGTGCTAAACATAACATTTGGGAATAGTAGCAATTTACTAGATTAACTCAACATATTCATTGCTGTTACTTTACCGTATGTTACAGCCTGAATACACTGTGATACACTTCAGTACTAGTTCCGCAACTGAGAATCCAACCCATATTACAAGTGCAGCTGAGATAGTTAATCAGCCCCTTGACATAATACTAAGCCTTAAGATGGATCCAGTGGAACTCCCTCAGATAGTCTACAATCTATCACAGAGAGTCGACCAGTTAAGTCATGGCCTACGCGAGCTACAGATGGAGAATCAGACGCTACGCGGAATAATAAAGGACTCCATGTCCAAATCACCAGTACCAGACTCCACACCTGAACCGCAGGTCTCTCTACCAGATCTTTTCTCAGGCAACCGAAAACAGTACCGGCAATTCAAAAATGCCTGTAATTTATTATTCAACCTCAAACCCAAAACCTATAATAATGACCGTATTAGGGTTCTCACAATCATCTCTTTCCTGAGAGGTGAGCCCAGGGTTTGGGCCGATACCTGCTATGAGAGCAATGATCCCATCCTGTCTTCTCTGGATGATTTCTACACCACTATGGACGAGTTGTATCAAGATACTGACGTACAGCTCACCGCTGAAACAAAGATGAGGTGCCTAAAGCAAGGCCGTAGGGCCGTGGTGGAGTATATAACTGAATTCAAGCAGTTTGCATCTGATTCCCAGTGGAATACTGTGGCTCTGAGAAACCAGTTCCGCCTTGGTCTCTCAGACCAGTTGAAAGACGAACTGGCACGAATCGACCTTCCCTCTACACTTGAAGCCCTCATGAAACTCGCCATACAGATAGATAGAAGGCTCAGAGAAAGAAGACAGGAAAGAGCTCAGTCTGACCCCTTTCCCTCTACCTCGAACAGAGTCTCAGGCACCACGCCACCCAAACAACAACCAGAACCAATGGAGATTGGTGTGATTCGTGGTCCACTTTCACCTACCGAAAGATCTAGACGTAGAAACCTACAACTTTGTATGTACTGTGCTAACCCTGCACATACCATACAGGACTGTGATATCCTGCTCAAGTCTAAGAAAAGTAAGTTCCATTTCTTCTCTTCTCATGTCACTGGAATTCAACCTGCTTACTGTAATCTCTCTTTACTTTTACAGTGGGGAGTAGACAAAACCTGCAACATTGAAGCCATCATCGACTCTGGTGCATATTGCAACTATATAGATAAGGAGTTGGTTAAAATAAATAAAATTCCACTTATTAGCAAACTCAACCCTGTCTCCATTCGTGTTATTGATGGTTCTACCATCTCTTCTGGTCCTATTACACATCATACACTCCCCATACGAGTCTCTACTACCGATGGACACTCTGAGTGTTTATCATTTGACGTCCTTCCATCTCCTCTATTCCCAGTTGTTCTCGGCTTACAGTGGCTCCAAAGACACCAGCCCCAGATTAACTGGGGTAGCTTACAACTTACCTTCTCTTCTCCCTATTGCAAGCAACATTGCCACCTCCAGACAGATTGCTGTTTACAACTCACAGAAGCACCACCAACTCTTCCTCAACAATACTTAGATTTCTCTGATGTGTTCAGTAAAAAACAGGCAGAGTCTTTACCACCACACCGTGAGTACGACTGTCCGATAGAATTGCAACCAGGTGCTACAATACCTTATGGTCACCTCTACCCTCTCAGCCAACCTGAGTTAGAACATCTGAAGGCTTACATCGATGAGAACTTACGGAAGGGTTTCATTCGTCCCTCAACGTCTCCCGCTGGGGCGGGAATATTCTTCGTCCGAAATAAGGATTCCAGCCTCAGACCAATAATAGATTACCGTGAATTGAACAAGAGAACCATTAAGAACCGTTACCCGCTACCCCTCATCCCCGAACTTATCGAAAGGCTCTATCAGGCAAAAATCTTTACAAAACTTGATTTACGTGGGGCGTATAACCTAGTCCGCATCAGAAAGGGGGACGAGTGGCTAACAGCTTTCCGCTCAAGATACGGACATTTTGAGTATCTGGTTATGCCTTTCGGGCTATGCAATGCCCCTGCTACCTTTCAGCACTTCGTCAACGACATTTTCAGAGATCTTCTAGACACATGTCTTGTAATTTATCTTGATGATATTCTAATTTTTTCCAACTCAGAACAAGAGCATGTTTTACACGTCAGGAAGGTCCTTGAGAGATTAAGAGAACACCATCTCTTTGCAAAATTGGAGAAATGTACCTTCCATACCACAGAGCTGTCATATCTTGGGTACCACATTAGTCCTGATGGAATAAAGATGGAAGATACTAAGGTTCAAACTGTTAGGGACTGGGCCAGGCCAAAAAATAGAAAAGGGGTACAACGCTTCCTTGGCTTCGCTAACTATTACAGGAAGTTCATCAAAAAATTCTCACAAATTGCCAAACCTCTGTCACGTCTCACTGCTACCAAGACACCTTTTCAATGGACAGCTCAGGCTACAGAAGCTTTTAACAACTTAAAGCACCATTTCACCACTGCCCCAATCCTAGCCTTTCCTGATCCGTCCCTACCATACATCCTGGAGGTAGACTCCTCAGATTTTGCTATAGGCGCAGTCCTCTCCCAGAGACCTACTTCCTCTGGACCCATTCATCCAGTTGCGTACTATTCGAAGCTCATGTTACCTGCCGAACGCAATTACCCAATAGGAGAGAAGGAGCTTCTTGCCATCAAACGCGCATTAGAACATTGGAGGCATCTCCTTAAAGGCACTGAGAAACCAATAACCATATTTACTGATCATAAAAACCTCGAGTACCTACAAACGAATAAAACCCTTTCCTCACGACAAATCCGGTGGTATTTGTATTTCACACGCTTTAATTTCAACATAGTCTACAAACCCGCAAACAAAAACCATAAAGCTGATGCTCTTTCAAGGATGGTGGACAGTCCTACTTCTCCATCTTTCATAAAGCAGATCATACCCACTGAGCGATTCATTCGGCTTTCTGATCCGCTTCCAAACCAGTTACGAGATTCCTTGATGTCAGACATCCAATTACCACTCCACAAGCTTACTAAAGGATCGGATGGTCTCTACTATCATGACCAAAAACTGTATATACCGCCTTCTCTCAGACAAACCATCATCGGACGTCACAACATTCCCCCTACCTCAGGACATCAAGGCATTACCAGAACTGCAGAAAAGATTTCGAGAGGTTACTGGTGGCCCGACTTAACCCAGTCCGTCTCTGAATACGTAAAAAGTTGTGTGGTCTGTACAACAACAAAACCCGAGAATAGACCGCCATATGGTCTTCTCATGCCCATAAACATCCAAGACAAACCGTGGCAACACGTAGGGCTGGATTTCATCGTGGAACTTCCCCTCTAATCTAAACAAAATACCATATTGGTTGCTATAGATTTGTTCACCAAGATGGCACACTTTATCCCCTTTCATAAAGTACCTTCATCTTCAGAAACCGCAGACTTATTCCTACAGAACGTAGTCCGATTACATGGAGTTCCGCGTATCCTAACATCTGATCGCGGAACACAATTTACTTCAAAATTTTGGAAACAACTCTCATTTCTTCTCCAAATAGATCATCGGTACAGCACCTCTTTTCACCCCCAAACTAACGGCCAAACGGAGCGTGCAAACCAGTGGCTCGAACAGTTTTTACGAGCCTACTGTTCGCAACATCAAGACGACTGGGTCCGGTTCCTACCTATGGCCGAATTCGCATTCAACGACTCTCTCAATTCTACAACGAAGATGACACCTTTCTTCGCCAATTACGGGTACCATCCCACTATCCATATTTCACCTGGGTCTATTCCCAATTCACCCAAAGTTGATGATCTATCCAACTCCCTACTGGAAACTTTCCGGGCCCTTCGAGAGAACATCCTCCAAGCCCAAAAGTCTCAGAAGCACCATTACGACCTAAGGCGCCGTACTCCCCCATCTTATGCTGTGGGAGACCTCGTCTGGCTATCTACGAAAAATCTCAAGCTTCGTGTTCCTACCAAGAAACTGGGTAAATTATACATTGGTCCTTTTTCTGTCACTAGGGTAATAAACCCCAATGTTGTCACACTGGACTTACCTGCTACTTTGCGTATACACCAAAGTTTTCATGTCTCCCTACTGAAGCCAGCTTCACGAGGTAGTGGTACCCATCTTGTCATGCCTCCTTCTTCCCAATTTCCTGACTCGGAGGAGTATGAGGTGAAATCGATCCTTGATTCCCGTCATCGGGGTGGCGTTCTCGAATATCTCATCCGCTGGAAGGGTTATTCCTCGGACGATGATTCCTGGGAGCCCTCAACCCATCTTCATGCTCCGGCTCTTGTCTCCCTCTTTCACCGTAGACATCCGGATAGACCGAGACCTCAAGCTCTGGGAGCGCTTCTTTGAGGAGGGGGTGATGTCAGGAAATTACCTTTACTACACTCCACCCACTTTCCCTATAAAGCCTATCAGTCAAGTGCAGACAGGTGCTTAGTATTTTGTTTGCAGACGTGCATGTCTCACCTCCCTGCAGTTCCTGTCTGTTTCCTCTATTCAATACAAGCTACCCTTTAAACCTGATTCCTCGCTATATCCTGATGCTGTGGAAATGACAACGGATTACCAGCTACATTCTCTGAAAACCTAATCTGGAAATCAGTTAGATTGAATTATCTGCCTTTTCTACAAGTGTCCGCTGTTTCACGCTCTCTACTAGCAGCTCAGCCCAACACTTGAAACTTTGTGGCAACCGCTCTTTACTTTCCACAACCATTAGAGCGACTCTTTGCACCAACCTTCATTCCTCCTACGGACTACAGCCTACAACAAACGTCCTTACCGGAATCAAAGTTACTCGCCGTTACACGGCACTACTTCACGCCCACCTGTGACGTAACAGGGAACGGCTCACTGGATTCAGTTCTGAACTGCTGCTGCTACTTGCGCACTCAGCGCTATCCTCCGCTGCACAGTTTTCATTCCTCTTAAGATAGCAGAGACTCTTGTGATCACAGTGCTGCATATATAATTTGTTGTATCCTCTCTCCTGTGAAGTAACAGGATTCCTTACTCATTTTAGGTTTAGCTGTCAGATTTATGTTAGTCTACCATAGGGTTTATCATTAGTATAGTTCTGTCCTTATGTTTAATTTGCTGCTGCTATATGTTTCCCTTTTGTGCTAAACATAACATTTGGGAATAGTAGCAATTTACTAGATTAACTCACAACATATTCATTGCTGTTACTTTACCGTATGTTACAGCCTGAATACACTGTGATACACTTCAGTACTAGTTCCGCAACTGAGAATCCAACCCATATTACAAGTGCAGCTGAGATAGTTAATCAGCCCCTTGACAAATATGGTCTAGGCACTAAGATGGGAATGGTGGGTACCATGACTACCCACCTAAACATAACCATAGTTAGTTAGTAAAGTAACTACATCTTAATACTGTTATATAATAGACTGTTAATATTAGTTGCACACTATACTGTTTACCTCTGGTGAGTGACTGGAACCAATATGGCCTTAAAGTCTTCACACGTTTTATATTAACAAAGTTCTGGTACCCATAAAGAAGCACTAGGAATTATGTTTACTTTACCCAAGTATACTCCTAACTAGTTAATATAGTAGTAAACATAAATGGGTTAATCACAAAAAGAAGAAGCACGACACTTAGGAACTTCACGACTAGAATTTGATGGCTAAATAGAGCAGATTATTGTTACTCTAAAAACAGGAAGATTTGCCCCCAAGTCGTAAAGTACATGGGGTTCATTTAAATCAAATATGATATGTATAGCCCCCCTGATGCTATTCTTTTAGGAGTATGGTTGACATTAGGGGTATGCTACCTCCATAGCCAGCATGGAGTTAATGTTGGTGTTACTTAGTTCCTTTATTTTTGTTTTCTTTATAAATGTTTTTCTTATGTTTTTTGAAATTTTTTTTATACACATGACCAAGTTTGGCTATGTGTAAATGCTCCCGGTCCGCTCAGTGCCCCAGTACTCTGTTACCTTAAAACATTTATTCATATGCTTCCAAACTTACGATATACACTTATCACCCACCAAATAGATAATGGCTAACCTAAATTTTCACTCTCATACCAGTAACCACATAAGCATATATTCTGCTAATGTAAAAGGTCTGAATATACCCTGTAAAAGAACATTAGCATCCAGAGACTTTCATAGACACAAGGCAGACCTGGTGTTTTTACAGGAGACCCATTTTCGTAAGGGAGCCAAACACATTTGCTCGTACATACGGCACCTGCTATTGGGCTTCACATCCTCGCAGCAAAAAACATGGGGTGGGTATCCTGATTAAGAAAGACATCCCCTTTACAGCCATACAGACCATTAGAGATAGAGAGGGGAGATATCTTGTTCTTATAGGACTCCTATATCGTAGACCAGTAACACTGGTTTCAATGTACGCTCCTAATTCCGCACAACACTCCTTTGTAAAAAGAATATCTAACTTAGTATTGGAACATCAAAAAGGGACACTCATTATGGGCGGGGAACTTAATGTGGCTCTTGACCCTGACACGGACTGCTCATCCCAACGCTCCTCCATACCAACCTCAAGGACATCAAAAATTAAATCTTATCTTAAAAACATAGTAGTACAAGACGTTTGGAGAACACTGCACCCTCAACTAAGGGATTACACCTTTTATTCATATCCTCACAAAATTTATACCCGTATATATTTATGTGTTTACAGATGTAGGAGGGCTTTCATTATTCAATTCAGCAAAAATCTCTCCAATTACGTGATCGGACCATGCTTCTATACTCTGTACTATGACATGGCCATCAAAACCCCTAAAAGATTACATCTGGAGAATAGATGAAAATTTGCTGACTGACCCCCTGGTGGCTCCCAGAATCACAAAAGCAATTTTAGAATATTTTGAGCATAATTCTAAGCCTGAGACCGCTCAACACACACTATGGGAGGCCCACAAGATCGTCATCAGAGGAGAATTAATAGCCATAAAAAAGCAAATAAATACGTCTAAAAGGGAACTAACTACCTCGCTACTCACAAATAGACAACACTTAGAATCCCTACATAAGAGCTCACCAACAAATAAGGACCTACTTAGCAAACTTACACAAGAAAGACAAACATTAGCCTCACACCTTAACAAAACGCATAAAAGGCAAACACTATATACTCACCAAAAACACTATGAAGGCATAAATAAATCGGGCAGGTCCCTAGCTAGATATATTAGGCAAAAAACACACAAAAAATATATCATGCAGATTAGAGACAGCGCTGGCCTCCCTAGAATTCAACTAAAAAATTTTTGCACACCTTAAAATCATTCTTTCAAAAACTGTACAACATCCAAAACTCAAACACAAACCACCCAAACTATATTGAGCACAGAACACAACTGATAGAGGAATACCTTGGAAAGCTTCAACTATCACACATCACTGAATCACAAAAAGAACAACTAGAGAGCCCCATATCACTAAATGAATTAAAATTAGCCCTAAAGAATCTACCAACCGGAAAGGCCCCAGGCCCTGATGGCTTTAGTCATAAATATTACACTACTTTCCAAGACATCTTAAACCCAGATATGTTGAACTACTTCCACTCCATAGACGAACATAAGGCTTTTCCCCCAGAGCATTAGAAGCCCACATAATACTAATACCCAAACCTAACAAACCCCAAGATATCCCTAGCAACTATCATCCTATATAGTTGTTAAACACCGACGTTAAACTTTATGCAATGATACTGGCACACAGATTGAACAAAGTTTTCCCCGACATAATTCATCTCGACCAGGTTGGGTTTGTACCTGGGAGAGAGGCAAAGGACAACACGGTCAGGGCCCTAAATTTGATCTACTATGCTAAATTCATAAACATTCCATCTGTTCTCCTGTCCACAGATGAGGAAAAGGCCTTTGACCGTGTTGCCTGGGATTTTATGAAAGCCACCATAACCCATATGGGATTAGGGGCGAAGATTCTTGCTAGGATTTTCTCGCTTTACTCCCAACCTACTGCGAGAATTCTAGCCAATGGTACCCTGTCCCCTCCCTTTCACATCGCTAACGGGACGCGTCAGGGATGCCCACTGTCCCCACTCCTTTTCACATGTGTCATCAAAACTTTAGCAACCAAAATTAGGCAGAATTCTCAGATAACCGGATTAACCATAGAAGGTCAGAAATATGTGTTGTCCCTGTTCACAGATGACCTACTTTTTACCCTTACTAACCCAGAAGTCTCAATCCCCCATCTCCTAGACGAATTCCGCACTTTCCAACTCCTATCAAATTTTGTTGTCAATATGTCTAAATCAGAAATATTAAACATAAATATGTCGGGCCCGTCTCTAGTTGCTACCAAAAAGTCACTCCATTCGCATGGTGCTCCCATTCACTGAAATATCTGGAGATCCACATTTCACCCACACAAGATGACACATTTTGTTTGAATTACACACCCATTAAACACACAATAGTGCAAGATCTTTCATCATGGGGTTCCAAAAACTTGTTGTGGCTGGGACGCATTGAAGTCGTCAAAATGAATGTATTTCCACGAATCCTCTACCTCCTCCAAACCCTACCGATTCCTCTGCCAAAGACGTTTCTCCCATCATTACAAAAAGCATTTAGCGACTTTATATGGTGCAGGAAACCGCCTAGAATAAATAAATTAATAATGCAAACTTCTAGAGTTCAAGGTGGCATGGGAGTGCCAAATATTAGTATTTATCGCCAGGCCATATTCCTGCAGAGATTGATAGACTGGAACATTCATTACGAACATAAAAGATGGGTCCCACTTGAACATTTTATAATGGGTAGACCACACTTGGGGAGGTTGTGTTGGAGCAACTCAAACCTTTTTAAAAAAATTAAATCAGACAATCCAATGATACAAGAGACCTACCGAATATGGGAACACACTGTCAACACAACACACTTTATATTGTCAGTTCCTTCCCCACTGACCTCCCTAATAGAAAATGGTGAATTTGTAGTGAGACCCTTCTCCACCAAAGCCACGGTGGACACTCCAAATAGGGACTTTACCATCCACACACTAACTAATAACAAATCATTACTCTCACGAACTGACCTAATCTCTGGGGGGCATGATTGTTTTGCCAACTGGTTCACCTACCAACAAACGATTCATTATCTCGCCAAACACCCAGGTTATGGAAATATGGTCAGACCCCTGACCAATTTCGAAGCCCTCTGTGTTCAAAAACCACCCCTAAGACATACACTATCAACTGTATATAAAATCCTGACACACGACACCCGGCTATATACCACCATTCCTAGAAAGTTGGGAAAGGGACCTGGAAGTCATCATATTGCCCCAAACAAGTACATTGATGTTTCGGGCTACAATGAGATCCTCAATTTCTTCCTCTATTTTGGAAATTAATTATAAATTATTACATAGATGGTATCTCACACCAAGGAAGCTGCATCGCTTATTTCACATACAGAGTAATAAGTGTTGGCGTTGTGGCCACGTAAATAGCGACACAGCCCATATGTGGTGGTGGTGTAACGCCACCCAGAACTTCTGGAGAGCTGTGATCTCGGAGGTTGAGACCATACTAGAAACCCAACTGCCTCTTGACCCTCTGATGTGGTTGTTACACAAACCTTTCCCAACAATTAAATATAAGCCATACATCCGCCTTTTAAATATTATGATTAATGGAGTTAAAATCATGATAGCTAAAAATTGGAGAAGTAAGGATATACCAACTATAGATATGTGGACCCAGAAGGTTACAGAAATCCTAGAACTAGAAGAATATTACCATCTCAAACATGACAAAATGAACTCTTATGCAGAGTTCACACAACTCTGGACTTACTATGTTCAACACAGAACTTAAATAAATTACAACCAAGGGCTAACTAACACTGGTTATGGGAGTTTTAAGACACAAAAACAAATTTAAACGGATTTAGGTGCTGGAGGCGCAGGCGGATCGGGACCAAATAAATTGTTTTCCTTTTTATTCCCTTTTTATTTTTCTTTCCTTATATTTTTATTTTTATTTCAATTTTTTCTCTCCTCTCCTTTTTATCTTTTTACCTTTACCTTTGACTGTTAAATTGTTGTAATTTTTAACTAATTGGATAACCTTTGATATCCTTTGCATAACTGTCGGTACCCTGCCCCCCCAACCAGTATAACTATTAAACTGACTTTCAGACGAACTAAGTGGAAATCGCATAACCCTGCTGGACACTCATTGTTGCTAAGTCTAGCATAAATTGGGGCAGGGGTTGCCGCCATCCTGTTTTGAAGAGCTTAAGGTTCTAATATTGTTTACCATTTAAAATTACAGCTATTGTTGCATTGTAAACCTTGGAGCTGTGTCTCCGCACTTTTGTAAACTTGTTTTATATGCAATAAAGCTGTTTCCCAAAAAAATAAAAATAAAATAAAAAAGAGAATTTTCTCTCAGTAAAAAAACATAATTTATGCTTACCTGATAAATTCCTTTCTTCTGTAGTGTGATCAGTCCACGGGTCATCATTACTTCTGGGATATTACTCCTCCCCAACAGGAAGTGCAAGAGGATTCACCCAGCAGAGCTGCATATAGCTCCTCCCCTCTACGTCACTCCCAGTCATTCGACCAAGGACCAACGAGAAAGGAAAAGCCAAGGGTGAAGTGGTGACTGGAGTATAAATTAAAAAATATTTACCTGCCTTAAAAACAGGGCGGGCCGTGGACTGATCACACTACAGAAGAAAGGAATTTATCAGGTAAGCATAAATTATGTTTTCTTCTGTTAAGTGTGATCAGTCCACGGGTCATCATTACTTCTGGGATACCAATACCAAAGCAAAAGTACACGGATGACGGGAGGGATAGGCAGGCTCTTTATACAGAAGGAACCACTGCCTGAAGAACCTTTCTCCCAAAAATAGCCTCCGATGAAGCAAAAGTGTCAAATTTGTAAAATTTGGAAAAAGTATGAAGCGAAGACCAAGTTGCAGCCTTGCAAATCTGTTCAACAGAGGCCTCATTCTTGAAGGCCCAAGTGGAAGCCACAGCTCTAGTAGAATGAGCTGTAATTCTTTCAGGAGGCTGCTGTCCAGCAGTCTCATAAGCTAAACGAATTATGCTACGAAGCCAAAAAGAAAGAGAGGTAGCGGAAGCTTTTTGACCTCTCCTCTGCCCAGAGTAAATGACAAACAGAGAAGACGTTTGTCGAAATTCCTTAGTTGCCTGTAAGTAAAATTTTAGAGCACGGACTACATCCAGGTTGTGCAGTAGACGTTCCTTCTTTGAAGAAGGATTTGGGCATAAAGAAGGAACAACAATCTCTTGATTGATATTCCTGTTAGTAACTACCTTAGGTAAGAACCCAGGTTTAGTACGCAGGACTACCTTATCCGAATGAAAAATCAAATAAGGAGAATCACAATGTAAGGCTGATAATTCAGAGACTCTTCGAGCCGAGGAAATAGCCATTAAAAATAGAACTTTCCAAGATAACAACTTTATATCAATGGAATGAAGGGGTTCAAACGGAACGCCCTGTAAAACATTAAGAACAAGGTTTAAACTCCATGGTGGAGCAACAGTTTTAAACACAGGCTTAATCCTGGCCAAAGCCTGACAAAAAGCCTGGACGTCAGGAACTTCTGACAGACGTTTGTGTAACAGAATGGACAGAGCTGAGATCTGTCCCTTTAATGAACTAGCAGATAAACCCTTTTCTAAACCTTCTTGTAGAAAAGACAATATCCTAGGAATCCTAACCTTACTCCAAGAGTAACCTTTGGATTCACACCAATATAGGTATTTACGCCATATCTTATGGTAAATCTTTCTGGTAACAGGTTTCCTAGCCTGTATTAAGGTATCAATAACTGACTCAGAAAACCCACGTCTTGATAAAATCAAGCGTTCAATTTCCAAGCAGTCAGCTTCAGAGAAGTTAGATTTTGATGTTTGAAGGGACCCTGTATCAGAAGGTCCTGTTTCAGAGGTAGAGACCAAGGTGGACAGGATGACAAGTCCACCAGGTCTGCATACCAAGTCCTGCGTGGCCACGCAGGTGCTATTAGAATCACTGATGCTCTCTCTTGTTTGATTCTGGCAATCAATCGAGGAAGTAACGGGAAGGGTGGAAACACGTAAGCCATCCTGAAGTCCCAAGGTGCTGTCAGAGCATCTATCAGGACTGCTCCTGGATCCCTGGATCTGGACCCGTAACGAGGAAGCTTGGCGTTCTGTCGAGACGCCATGAGATCTATCTCTGGTTTGCCCCAACGTCGAAGTATTTGGGCAAAGACCTCCGGATGAAGTTCCCACTCCCCCGGATGAAAAGTCTGACGACTTAAGAAATCCGCCTCCCAGTTCTCCACTCCCGGGATGTGGATTGCTGACAGGTGGCAAGAGTGAGACTCTGCCCAGCGAATTATCTTTGATACTTCCATCATAGCTAGGGAGCTTCTTGTCCCTCCCTGATGGTTGATGTAAGCTACAGTCGTGATGTTGTCCGACTGAAACCTGATGAACCCCCGAGTTGTCAACTGGGGCCAAGCCAGGAGGGCATTGAGAACTGCTCTCAATTCCAGAATGTTTATTGGCAGGAGACTCTCCTCCTGACTCCATTGTCCCTGAGCCTTCAGAGAATTCCAGACGGCACCCCAACCTAGAAGGCTGGCGTCTGTTGTTACAATTGTCCAGTCTGGTCTGCTGAATGGCATCCCCCTGGACAGATGTGGCCGAGAAAGCCACCATAGAAGAGAATTTCTGGTCTCTTGATCCAGATTCAGAGAAGGGGATAAGTCTGAGTAATCCCCATTCCACTGACTTAGCATGCACAGTTGCAGTGGTCTGAGGTGTAAGCGTGCAAAGGGTACTATGTCCATTGCCGCTACCATTAAGCCGATTACCTCCATGCATTGAGCCACTGACGGGTGTTGAATGGAATGAAGGGTGCGGCAAGCACTTTGAAGTCTTGTTAGCCTGTCCTCTGTCAGGTAAATCTTCATTTCTACAGAATCTATAAGAGTCCCCAGGAAGGGAACTCTTGTGAGTGGAACGAGTGAACTTTTCTTTTCGTTCACCTTCCATCCATGTGACCTTAGAAATGCCAGCACTAACTCTGTATGAGACTTGGCAGTTTGAAAGCTTGAAGCTTGTATCAGAATGTCGTCTAGGTATGGAGCTACCGAGATTCCCCGCGGTCTTAGTACCGCCAGAAGAGCACCCAGAACCTTTGTGAAGATTCTTGGAGCTGTAGCCAATCCGAATGGAAGAGCCACAAACTGGTAATGCCTGTCTAGGAAGGCAAACCTTAGGTACCGATAATGATCTTTGTGAATCGGTATGTGAAGGTAAGCATCTTTTAAATCTACAGTGGTCATGTACTGACCCTCTTGGATCATAGGTAAAATTGTCCGAATAGTCTCCATCTTGAACGATGGAACTCTTAGGAATTTGTTTAGGATCTTTAAGTCCAGGATTGGTCTGAAAGTTCCCTCTTTTTTGGGAACCACAAACAGATTTGAGTAAAACCCCTGTCCCTGTTCCGATCGTGGAACTGGATGGATTACTCCCATTAACAAGAGCTCTTGTACGCAGCGTAGAAACGCCTCTTTCTTTGTCTGGATTGTTGACAATCTTGACAGATGAAATCTCTCTCTTGGAGGAGAGTATTTGAAGTCCAGAAGGTATCCCTGAGATATTATCTCTAGCGCCCAGGGATCCTGAACATCTCTTGCCCAAGCCTGGGCGAAGAGAGAAAGTCTGCCCCCCACTAGATCCGATCCCGGATCGGGGGCCCTCAATTCATGCTGTTTTAGGGGCAGCAGCAGGTTTCCTAGTCTGCTTGCCCTTGTTCCAGGACTGGTTAGGTTTCCATCCTTGTCTGTAGCGAGCAACAGCTCCTTCCTGTTTTGGTGCAGAGGAAGTTGATGCTGCTCCTGCTTTGAAATTACGAAAGGAACGAAAATTAGACTGTCTAGTCTTGGCTTTGGCTTTGTCCTGAGGCAGGGCATGGCCTTTACCTCCTGTAATGTCAGCGATAATCTCTTTCAACCCGGGCCCGAATAAGGTCTGCCCTTTGAAAGGTATATTAAGCAATTTAGACTTAGAAGTAACATCAGCTGACCAGGATTTTAGCCACAGCGCCCTGCGTGCCTGAATGGCGAATCCTGAATTCTTCGCCGTAAGTTTAGTAAGATGTACTACGGCCTCCGAAATGAATGAATTAGCTAGTTTAAGGACTCTAAGCCTGTCCGTAATGTCGTCCAGAGTAGCTGAACCAATGTTCTCTTCCAGAGACTCAATCCAGAATGCCGCTGCAGCCGTGATCGGCGCAATGCATGCAAGGGGTTGCAATATAAAACCTTGTTGAACAAACATTTTCTTAAGGTAACCCTCTAATTTTTTATCCATTGGATCTGAAAAAGCACAGCTATCCTCCACCGGGATAGTGGTACGCTTAGCTAAGGTAGAAACTGCTCCCTCCACCTTAGGGACCGTTTGCCATAAGTCCCTTGTGGTGGCGTCTATTGGAAACATTTTTCTAAATATCGGAGGGGGTGAGAACGGCACACCGGGTCTATCCCACTCCTTAGTAACAATTTCAGTAAGTCTCTTAGGTATAGGAAAAACCTCAGTACTCTTCGGTACTGCAAAATATTTATCCAACCTACACATTTTCTCTGGTATTGCAACTGTGTTACAATCATTCAGAGCCGCTAACACCTCCCCTAGTAATACACAGAGGTTTTCCAGTTTAAATTTAAAATTTGAAATATCTGAATCCAGTCTGTTTGGATCAGAACCGTCACCCACAGAATGAAGCTCTCCGTCCTCATGTTCTGCCACCTGTGACGCAGTGTCTGACATGGCCCTAATATTATCAGCGCACTCTGTTCTCACCCCAGAGTGATCACGCTTACCTCTTAGCTCTGGTAATTTAGCCAAAACCTCAGTCATAACAGTAGCCATATCCTGTAATGTGATTTGTAATGGCCGCCCAGATGTACTCGGCGCTACAATATCACGCACCTCCCTCTGAGCGGGAGATGTAGGTACTGACACGTGAGGCGAGTTAGTCGGCATAACTCTCCCCTCGTTGTTTGGTGAAATTTGTTCAATTTGTACAGATTGACTTTTATTTAAAGTAGCATCAATACAGTTAGTACATAAATTTCTATTGGGCTCCACTTTGGCATTGCAACAAATGACACAGGTATCATCCTCTGAATCAGACATGTTTAACACACTAGCAAATAAACTTGTAACTTGGAAATACAATTCAATTAGAATAATATTAAAACGTACTGTGCCTTTAAGAAGCACAGAAGATCTATGACAGTTGAAAATTAATAAATTGAAACAGTTATAGCCTCAATCCTTGTAAATAACACAACTTTAGCAAAGGTTTAATCCCATTAGCAAAGATAACAAATTCTGAAAGCAGGAAACAAATTACAGAATAAACGTTTTTTATCTCAGTCAAACTATAATTCTCACAGCTCTGCTGAGAGAAATTACCTCCCTCAAAATAAGTTTTGAAGACCCCTGAGCTCTGTAGAGATGAACCGGATCATGCAGGGAATACAATGAGTTGCTGACTGAAATATTTGATGTGTAGTAAAAGCGCCAAAAAACGGCCCCTCCCCCTCACACACAGCAGTGAGGGAGAACAGAAACTGTCAGAAAACAGATTAAGCAACTGCCAAGTGGAAAAATAGTGCCCAAACATTTATTCACTCAGTACCTCAGTAAATGAAAACGATTTTACATTCCAGCAAAAACGTTAAACATAATCTCTAGTTATTAAACAGCTTTATGTATTTCTTACAGTGTAATTCTAGTGAAGTACCATTCCCCAGAATACTGAAGTGTAAAGTATACATACATGACATTATATCGGTATGGCAGGATTTTCTCATCAATTCCATTGTCAGAAAATAAAAACTGCTACATACCTCTATGCAGATTCATCTGCCCGCTGTCCCCTGATCTGAAGTTTACCTCTCCTCAGATGGCCGAGAAACAGCAATATGATCTTAACTACTCCGGCTAAAATCATAACAAAAACTCTGGTAGATTTTTCTTCAAACTCTGCCAGAGAGATAATAACACACTCCGGTGCTATTTTAAAATAACAAACTTTTGATTGAAGATATAAAACTAAGTATAATCACCATAGTCCTCTCACACATCCTATCTAGTCGTTGGGTGCAAGAGAATGACTGGGAGTGACGTAGAGGGGAGGAGCTATATGCAGCTCTGCTGGGTGAATCCTCTTGCACTTCCTGTTGGGGAGGAGTAATATCCCAGAAGTAATGATGACCCGTGGACTGATCACACTTAACAGAAGAAAGGTAAAATTAGTGAAGATGCAGTCTTTACTTGGGAAGTTAAATTTTGTCGAAGGCTACTGCGGGAATTCGATTGCCTCATCATTTCATCAGACTGACTGGTCCCCTTAAGAAGGTCCTGGGAGTGTGGAAAGTTTTCCTTGAAAGTTTTAATGGTTCTGCTTTAATTCAGGCCCCCGTGTGCTTCTGCTGAGGAGCTGGGTTGGGTTACGGATGCTGCTGAGAGAAAGGGTTTCTGTGTTTTTGGAAATGAGTGGTGTGCCTCAGAATGTCCCGAGGCTTGGAAGGAGAGTGATTTGGTTAAAAATTTGGTGTTTTTTTTATAGCTCTTTCCCATTCTGGTGTCTCTTTTTGTGTGGAGTTCTGATCTGCGGGATTTGTTCTCTACAGATAACTTGGGAGTGGTATCGGCTATTAATTGTTTACGCTCCTCTTCTCCTCCAGTAGTCCGTTTGTTGAGAGTTTTTGTTCTGCAGTGTATGAGGTTGAATGTGTTGGTTAGGGCCCAACATTTACCGGGAGTGCAGAACTCAATTGCCGATGCGCTTTATCTTTTACAGTGGAGGCGTTTTCAAGATCTGCCTCCGCTAGCGGGCAGCGTGGGGAAGGATGTCCTGGAAGGATTGTGGACCCTTGGTATGGAGGACTTGCCAATCTTGGCCCCGAGTTTGTGGAAAGCCTATTCCAAAGTCTGGGCAGCCTGGGAGGCATTGCCTTTAAACCAAAGGATTGTAGAGGGAGACCCAGAGGGTGCTGCTGGATTGGATATGGAATTGGAAGCTTACTAACCTGTCTCCCTCGTCAATGGACAAACATATGTCCGCCCTGTCATTCTGTTTCAAGTTACTAAATACTTTTGTGTTCGTCAGATCGTTAAAGTGCTCAAGAAGAAAAGGTGTAGGGGGGACGGTCATCGCCTGGTGTCTTTTTCCTTATTGTCTAAATTATGGGACGTGCTGAAAGTAGTGTGTACATCACCGTACAAAGTGGTGCTTTTTCAGACGGATTTTGCTTTAGCCTTTTTTGGTGCTTTTTGCATTTCAGAGTTGATCAGTAGATCGCAGGGAGCTCATGGTGGTTTGGGTTTATCCAATGTAGTGGTTATGGACACACAGGTATCCATCTTCTTGCGAAAATCCAAGACGGATCAGTTGCGTAGGGGTGCATCTTTATTGGGTCGTTATTGTTCCCTATGGGGATTGATATATGCCTGTGCCTTGCACTGAGAAGGTTTCTGAGACATAGGCCTTTAATAGGGGGTTCATTGTTGGTGCATGACGATGGCAGGGCTCTTTCTCAGTATCAGTTTAGGGTGGTTTTGGGGAAGGCCCTTGTGAATTTGGGATTGGATCCTAGAAAATTTGGTACTCACTCATTTAGAATTGGGCAGCCACGGAAGCTGCGACATTGGCTCTGAGTGAGGATGTCATCAGGGGTGTTGGAAGATGGCAATCTAAATGTTTTCGTTCCTATGTTCGTCCACAGTTGCAGGTTTAATGGCATTTTTATGTGTTTTCTTTGCTCTTTTCATGATCCGATTCATGTTTGGGTGGTGGGACACTCTTTTGTTTAGTGGGTGGTGAGAGCGACCTCCAGCTTGGTTTTAGTGAAGACAAGGCTTTGTTTCGTTGGTTTGGAATATGTGGCCTTTGTTGGGACTGGTTTTTGTTTACTGTTGTGGATAGTGCTTGTTGTTCATGCTAGTGGTAATGACCTGGGATTTTTGCCTCAGAAGCAGCTCGTGAGGTAGATTAAGAAGGATTGTGTGAGGTTGAAGGTTTTATTTCCCAACTTGTTGTTTGTGTGGTCCAATATAGTTACACGTTTGATCTGGCAGGCAGCCTGGGACCACTTTCGCTTGAATAACAGTAGGCGTAAGGTTAACAAGCTGCTGGCTTCCTTTCTGAAGATACTTGGGGGTGAGGTGGTCATGATGATTTGGAGGATGTTGAGAACGGTGAGTTTTACTTGGGTGACGGTGTTCATTTGAATTAATTTCAGCTGCGGCTCTTCATTCTTAATATTCAGAAAACACTAAAATAATTGCTGTGATGGGTGGCGGAACTGGCTGAATTTGTCCTCCCAGTTTGTGGCGGGTGTGCTAGTCATTAATAATTTTCAGACCATGGCAAAAAGCGGGGTTTTTGGTAGCCTCCCCAAGGGGTGGCAGAGCTAGGTAATTAGCTACTTGAGTAGTAGATCAAAATAAGGAATGGACTTAGCTCCTTGCTATGTCCAGCTGGAAGTTAAGACGGCCTGGTCAAATACAGTTAATCTTGAAAGTTTAAATATTAAATTACATTGGGGCTAGCACAGAAACAGAATGTTTGTTGATTTGCAATAAGTTAAGGTTGTTTCTTATCAATGGTTATTTATAAGTGTTATTTAATATATATGTGTTATTTAATAAACAGGTTGTGGCCAGATTTTTATGCCACAATTTCAAGTCTCTGTTTTTATTTATCTATGTGAATGGTTATAATATTAGGTTTATTAAGAGTCGTTGAATGGACGACTCAATGGGGTCATATTGTGGGTTTCATATTGATCATGGTTGTCCAGTATAAGGTCACTTGTGATAAAGCCAGGTTGCAATAATTTACTTTTAAACATCAGCAGATATATTCCCCAGCATGTGTATTCATAAAATTAATGTATTAATGTATTCAGAAAATGTAAGCACCGGCAAATGCTAAATTAGGAACACAATATTTATTCATAAAATCAGTTTCTTTCAATTTCTCACACATCTGTCCCTAAGTTTGTTTTATTATTTTCAAAGGATTTGTTCAATTACATATATTATAGCTAAATGCAAAAGAAACTGTGGTTAACTTGATCAACAGTCTTATTTATTATCATAAAACTTCTACACAAAGGGCTAGATTACAAATGGAGCGCTAATATATAATGCGCCCGTAAACGGACAAATTCACCAGTTTAAGGGCACCCCATAAAAAACTAGTCATTACAAGTGTATACACATATAAACACATAAGTATATATGTATATATTCGAACATAAAAACAAAATGTATGCTTACCTAATAAATTTCTTTCTTTCTGGGCATGGAGAGTCCACAACGTCATTCCAATTACAAGTGGGATATTCAAATCCTGGCCAGCAGAAGGAGGCAAAGAGCACCCCAGCAAAGCTGTTAAGTGTAACTTCCCTTACCCATAATCTCCAGTCATTTAGCTGAAGGAAAATGGAAAAAGAACAAACACAAGGGTATAGAGGTGCCTGAAGATTATTAAAAAAAACTGACAAACATAATTGAAAAAGAGGGCAGGGTCGTGGACTCTCCATGCCCAGAAAGAAAGAAAGAAATTTATCAGGTAAGCATAAAATGTGTTTTCTTTCCTATGGCATGGAGAGTCCACGACGTCATTCCAATTACTAGTGGGAACCAATACCCAAGCTAGAGGACACGGACTGAAAAGGGAGGGAGAACAAGGCAGGAGGACGTGAACAGCTTGAAGAACTTTTCTCAAAAAAGAGGCCTCAGCCGAGGCAAAAGTATCAAATTTGTAGAATTTGGAAAAGTATGCAAAGAGGACCATGTTGCCGCCTTGCAACTCTGTTCCACAGAAGATTCATTTTTGAAAGCCCAAGATGAGGAGACAGCCCTAGTGGAATGAGCCGTAATTCTCTCAGGAGGCTACTGTCCAGCTGTCTCATAAGTAAAACAAATCATACTTCTTAACCAGAGGTAACCTCCAAGGTGGAACAGATGACATCTTTACTAGATCTGTGAACCAGATCCTGCGAGACCAATCAGGAGCTATTAGAATCACAGACGCTCTCTCCTGATAGATACGAGCAATGACTCATGGAAGGAGAGCCAACAAAGAAAACAGGATGCTAGACCGAAATTTGAAGGAACCGCCAGAGCATCTATCATAGCGTCCAGAGGATCTCTTGATCTTGATCTGTACTTTGGAAGCTTGGCATTTTGACGAGACGCCATCAGATCCAACTCCAGGAACCCCCCATCTGAGGGTTAATCTTGAGAACACTTTCGGATGGAAAGCCCACTACCGGGATAAAAGGTCTGTCTACTCAGAAAATTCGCCTCCCAATTGTCCACTCCTGGAATGTGGAAGGCGGATAGGAGACAATCGTGAGCTTCCATCCAATGCAGAATGCGAGACACCTCTTTCATGGCCAAGGGACTCTGAGTTCCCCCCTGGTGGTTGATGTTAGCCACTGAGGTAATGTTGTCTGACTGAAATCTAATAAACCGGACTAAAGATAATTGAGGCCACACTGTCAAGGTAATGAAGATTGCTCTCAACTCCAAGATGTTTATGGGAAGAGAAGACTCTTCTCAAAACCACAGGTCCTGAGCTTTTAGCGCACCCCAAGCAGCTCCCCAGCCTAACAGGCTGGAGTCCGTAGTCACAATCACACCTGTGGAAGCGTAGATAGATAAAAAAAATCTCTGTATGAGAGTATGAAATGTCCAGGAGACTCTCCTTCCTCTGAATACCCAGGGAACAGGAAAGGCTGTGTGTGGAAAAGATTTGAGGAACCAAAGCAAGGACCAAGAGAAGAGCAACAAATTGAAAGAGTTTGTCTACAAATGCCAACTGTAGGAATTGATGATGTTCCCTGAAAATATGAACATACACGTCCTCCATGACTATGGAAGTCATGGCAGACCCTCCTGAACCATAGTTTCCATCTTGAAGGACAAAACCAGAAATAGTAGTTTAGACACTTGAGGTCCACAAAGAGGTCTAAAGAGAATCCTTGACCTTGATCCACCACAGGAACTGGACAAATCACTCCAAGAGACGATAGGTCCATAACTTAGTTTAAGAGGGCCTCTCTCTACACCTGGATAGCAGATAACCTAAACAGGATAAATCTGCCCCTGGGAGGGCAAGCCTTAAAACTTATCCTGTATCCCTGGAAACTATTTCTATTGTACAAAGAGCTTACCAAGCTTTAGTGGATCTTCATGAAGATCTGGACTACTCTGGCTTGAGAGAAGAAGGAAGACTTTTGTCCTGTGAAGTTGAAAAAGGAACGAAAATTTGAATTCTGTCTACCTTTAGGTCTAGTCTTCTTGTCTTGAAGGAAAACGCCCTTACGCCCATAAAGTCTGAAATGATCCTAACAAAGTCTTGCCCATAAATGGTACGGCCAGATTAGAGTAGGATGAAACATCTGCCAACCAAGATTTTAGCCACATAGCTTTGCGAGCTAGAACTGCAAGGTTAGCAGTCTTGGTTCCCAGCCTAACCACTTACATACTGGTATAACAGGGGAAAAAATGAACCAGTTTCAGAGCCTTGATTCTATTGTGGATCTCCTCTATAATAGACACTTCTGAAAGTAAATCAGACAGGATGGCACCAATAAGATGCCACCCCCGCTACCGTAGCAATACTAGCCACTAATCGCCATAGAAAAACCAAAACTGATTAATGTACATCGTTCTTAAATAGGCTTTCAGTATATTTATCCATAGGACTTAGAAAGAAGCACTATCCTCAATGAAGATAGAAGTTCTTTTGGTTGGAGTGAATAAAGCACCCTCTATCTTAGGTACAGTGTTCCATAATTCACAAATATAATTGCAACAGGAAAAATTCCTTGAATAAAATGGGGGACGGAGAAAAGGGAATCCCCAGCTTCTCCCCTTCCTGAACTATAATATCCAAAATACAGTCTAGAGCTGGAAAAACCTCTACAGAAGAAGCTTCGACATTGTGACAGACCCCTCTGTCAGTACTGGAAGGGTTAACTTTGTTCAGTTTTGAGAAACTATTTTCTGAAGACAGGTTTCCTGGCATCAGCTATTGTTTACTGTAATTAAGTTTAGGTGATAAGCGTTCACCTTGTTTAATCACCTCCAGAGTTCAGACTGCCAGGTGCTAAGAAGGACTCCATTGTTTTCTTGTGTTTAATTGTTTATTTGGTTAAGTAATGTAATTCTATTGTATCCTGTAAAAGGGCGTCTTCGATCTATCTAATGTACTATACTCTTCCAATCCCCCATCTGGTCTCCTAGGGAGTGTCAACCAGGTGGGAGACCTGCATAAATACTGGGCATATAGCCCTCAATAAAATACATTCTTCTTTTTTACCCTCAAGATGGAGCTTGGTCTCGTGTTTGGGGGAATTAACTGGGTTCATGTGTTGCTGATCCCGTATTCAGGGCATCTTTCATCTGGTATTATACCATAACAATTGGTGGCAAGCGACGGGACAGTCCTCATCGCACAGAAAAGCAACTACACATCCGGACCTAATGGGAATACCATATGAAAGGCTGAAAAGAGCCACCCTTAAAGACCTGCTAGAACAATGGGGCCGACAAGCCAGTTATCTCAGGAAGAGGGAGAGTATTACAATACTGACCGAGATGGACGGAGTACCAGGCCCCGAAGGAACCAATGAGCCCAGCATATCAGACAGAACCCCCGAAGAAGCAAGCTTTGACCGGGCGGTTAAACTAAGACTGGCACATTATGGCCTCAACCCGACTGCCGAAATTATCGACCGGGTCATAGCAGCTGTGGAGGCCAACCTACTTCGCCAAAGCGGCGCTGCAGCAGCCCAAGTCACAGCAACTCCAGTGGAAAAGAGAAAAGTACATTTTGCAGCTTTTAAAAACTTCCTGTAAACAGAAGGAGAGATTGATGGGTACCTTGCGGATTTTGAGAAGCAATGTGCCCTACACAAGATACCCGCAGAGGACTGGGTCACGATATTATCCGGAAAATTATCCGGCCGGGCCAGCAAGGCTTTTCGGGCCATTCCAGATGAGGAAGTCGGGTATTATAATGCTGTAAAAGAGGCTCTGCTCTCCAGGTATGCGATTACACCGAAGGCATAAAGGAGACAGTTCAGAGACACTGTTAAACTAGCTGGAGATTCCTACGTCGAGTTGGCATGTAAGGTGCACCGCACAGTAGTTCACTGGATGGCGGGGTGCCAAGCCGTATCTGGGGAAGAGGTGCTGCAGCTATTCCTGTTGGAACATTGCTTTGACAAGTTATCCACACGAGTTAGAGAGTGGGTTTGGGACCGTTAACCCTACACCCTGCATGAAGCTGCTCGTCTGGCAGATGAGTATACGGATGCCCGCAAATTGGACACTGCTACCACTAAGATACCTGCCAGAGTGGAGTAACGATCCACAGTCACCCCAGCAGCTACCAGTTACCAACCCCCGGCGCACCGCTCTACCACACCACCTCCAGCCATGAACTATCCTCAGACAGCCCGGTTCAGCTCACGGGACTACTCACAGCCTATTCGGTACTTTGGATGTAAGCAACTAGGGTACAAAAGACCAGAGTGTCCCCTAAACACAGCGAACCAAGCACAGTCCTGGAGGAGACCCGCCGGCGGAAACCCACGTAACCCTCAGCCTGCTGCCCACTGCGTAGAGGAGGAAGAATGCTGGGGCATCCTACATGAAGCAGACCCCGTGCAAGCTGCCCACCGGGATAACTGGCAACAGCACTGGCAACTGGTTAAAGTGAATGGGAAGGAGGTCAGTGGTCTATGGGATACTGGTGCTACCATGACCTTGCTCCAAAAGAACTTGGTGTCTGAGAACCAGCACACCAGAGACACTGTGGCTGTGAGGGAAGCACTGTTGCCCGGGTACATTTGGATTGGGGAGTGGGCTCTAGATATGTGAATGTGGGGGTCATGAAGGACTTACCAGCTGATGTTCTCCTTGGAAATGACTTGGCCCCCCTTGTTTCTGCCTACGCTCCCATGGTTCCCGCCGATGTTAACCCTGTGACTACCCGTGCCCAGATCCGTGCCATCGAGACTGCTAAGCCCCAGGACGCTGAGCTCAGTAAATCTCTATCTGCTATTGATACGTGGAAGTCCCATTACAACACGGTAATGAAGGAGAAGAGTGAAGTAGAGGATGAAATGGTCACGTTAAACAATCACATAACAGTGCTAGCGGGAGAGAAGAGGAGTGCAGAGGAAAAAGCGCGTTTAGAACGGGAATCTCTGCTAGACAAGCTGCACCGACAGACCGCAGAAAACACCAGCTTCAGAGTGGAACATGAAACAGTAAAGACAAACTTAGCGACACTTGAGGAGAAGCTGACGCTGGCTCATAGTGAGGTGCAGAAACTCAAGGGCAACTTACGTCAGTATGAAGGGCTTGTGGATACCTATAAAGAGCAGGTACAAAAAACTCGTAAAGAAGCCGATGAGATTTGTCTCTAACTGGAAAGAAGCGTCTCTGAAAACAAAAACTTGAAGGACTGTTTAGCCCTGGTCTGGGCACTGAAGAAGTTGAACCCTTATTTATACAGACAGGAATTCTCTCTCATAACGGGAATGCAGATGGATTGTCCCGGCAAACTGACATTCCTACCACCTCCTAGTCCAGTCATCCCCAAGTTGACCCGCCAAAGGGTCAAGCCGGGTCTGCCGGAGTGTCCCACCAGGAGGGAGCCATGTGACAGACCCCTCTGTCAGTACTGGAAGGGTGAACTTTGTTCAGTTTTGAGAAACTATTTTCTGAAGACAGGTTTCCTGGCATCAGCTATTGTTTACTGTAATTAAGTTTAGTTGATAAGTGTTCACCTTGTTTAATCACCTCCAGAGTTCAGACTGCCAGGTGCCAAGAAGTACTCCATTGTTTTCTTGTGTTTAATTGTTTATTTGGTTAAGTAATGTAATTCTATTGTATCCTGTAAAAGGGCATCTTCCCTCTATCTAATGTACTATACTCTTCCAATCCCCCATCTGGTCTCCTAGGGAGTGTCAACCAGGTGGGAGACCTGCATAAATACTGGGCATACAGCCCTCAATAAAACACATTCTTCTGTTTTACCCTCAAGATGGAGCTTGGTCTTGTGTTTGGGGGGAATTAACTGGGTTTGTGTGTTGCTGATCCCGTATTCAGGGCATCTTTCATCTGGTATTAACCCTCGATACCAGGGTTATACCATAACAGACATCAAACATTCTGATAAGTTTATTAGATTTATTTGGATTCTCAGAGAAAGAAAATAGGAGACTTCCAAGGTAGCTAAAAACTTCCTTTAAAAGTAAATGTAGGTGTACCAGGTAAAATCTAAAAAATAAACCTCCTCTAGATCTGCTGTACTAGGCATTGCATTGATCAGAGTCAGAGATCTCACCCTCAGAAAGCTCTTGATGAAAGATCTTCGGATAAAGGAGAGACACTAACGCCGACTTAGCGGAATAAGAACTCTTTGATATGTTCTAGACATCCTTTATCTCTTACCAGCCATATAAAAGGCTGATATGGCTGCAGAAAACCGCAAAAGATATCTGCGCAGCAAAATCTCCTGACAAACAAATACTCCCAGGAACTTGAGAGGAACCACAGGGCACTGCATGTGAAAAATTGCTAAGGCTTGAGATGTTAGATGAGGAAGATAAGGCATGTCAATGACAACATTATCATGAGAGACAGCTGGCACAGAGTAAAAATCTGTATGATTAAACAATAACATTTAATTTAATTTACACATGTGGAGCAAAAACAACTGTGCAAGAGGAATATAGCCCTTTATGCAATACAAACAATTTGTAAAGGATAAGATGTAAGAGAAAAATAGATTCTGAGTCCATAGCAATGGAAAAAGGAACCTAAAATAATCTCTATAAAAATAAAAATGTTAAGCTCTCTTATCTGAGTACTTAAAATAACTTCTATTAAAAAAAAGCAGACAGCTTCAACAAAAATAGAAGAGAGTTGTCATAAGCCATTATTAACTACTAACACACTTCTAAACCTCAGCTCTTGCTGAGAGCTTACCACCTCAGAGGCCAAGAGGCGGTCCCACGGACACTGGACCCTCCTATATGAGTATCGATAACTCAGGCAAACAAGTATCAGAACATCTATTGCCAGACCTGAAATGCTCTTCTGAAGAATCTGCGCTGTCTCTCCTGGAAAATACGCCTAGAACAATTAGCAGGTACTCCGTTCCCTGTTCGGCAGATATAGAGAAGCTGTAAGGGGGAAAAAACGCCGCCCGGTCACATGACCGCATCAAAAATAAATAACTGTGCCATATGTAAAGCACGCGAAGACGCTGCGCTACCAGTCTAAATACAAAATAAAATAACTGAAATAAGAAATGTCGTTAGGGAGATATCCCAAAAAACGTACCTCCACAAACATAAAATAAAGATATACTTTATTACATATGTCCTACGCTCATAGCCAGCTTCTAGTGAGAAAAGGGATTTCCTTGAAAGCAGGAAAATAAACACCCCCATACATTAACCCTTTAATCTCCTAAAAGGGTATTAAAAACGTCTAGCCTTACGTTTAGTGTTTTAAGCAAGGACAATTAACCCTTAGCATATTCCAGTGCCTGCCAAACTAAAATTGCCCCAAAAGTTAACCCATCACTAAAGGTTAAGACTTGTCCCATATATTGATCCACAAGAGGAATTAACCTCCCAAGTGCTGTCCTTCAGTACCTAGAAGGCAAAGGCACTTACCTGTGGATCCAGCTGCAGGGCAGGAACAGCTTCTTAGGTGTGATAGACCCTCCAATCCCTATCAGGGACCTGCAGAAAAAGAAAGAGCAGAACAACCAACCCTGACTTTCTATGAAGGGGTAGCAATAATGTTAGAAATAAAGCAAAGACAACCTTGCTGCTTACTTTTTTTTTTTTATTGAGGTTTTACACAACAAACATAAAACATAGAACGCTGGATATGGATGGGAGGGCGGACAGCGCCTAAGACTAAATACCGGCTACACTATTAGGAAGACCCCCTATTGGGTCTAGGAGTGATAGCAGTGAAGGATAAATAGGAGCGCCTAGGGCTTAGGTATAAACAGCAATCACACTTTGATTAAAAATACATTAATTTATTACACCATCTCAATATAAAAAAAAATATTAAAATATTAAAATAAATACGACCATTGATTGGAACAAGTTATTTGGACCCTTGTTAGAGGATCTTAGCTTAATTGAATCAGTTTCTCTTCTGGTTGTAACAGATATAGAGATTAAAACAGGTGCTGTGCTTAATCACAATGAGAAATTAAAACAATACTGTGCTTGATCACAATAGTAAATTAACTTAGCTTAGTTACACAACATATAGTACATATAATGTGACAAGATAGTGAAAATCAGTATTAAAATGCTGACGTCGGAAACTGTGATCAAAAAATATGGTACAGTGGTAGAAAAAATCAAAAGATATTCAAATAGTCAAAAAATCGAAAAATAAAAAAATCAAAAGATGAAAAAATGGAAAAAATAAAAGACAAAACCGGTTTGTCAAAAAAGTTTGCTTAAAAAGCTATGTGATAAATTATGTCACAATAGTGAAAGTGATTCTAATCAAATCTATAATCAACCATAATACAGATTCCTAATAGGAAAAGAATCTCATATAGTAAGCTATGATGTTGGCCCAAAAGACAAATCAAAAAACCAAAAAACAATATAGTAGCAATATTCTTGTTTCCAATATAGGCTAAACAAATGGCAATGTTGCTGGCAATAACTCACAAATATGTCAATGAATTAATAAAAAAATACAATTTAAAATACACAAAATATTAAAAGATACAGATTCTATAAAATGTCCAAGAGTGTCATATTCTACATCCCTTTAAGACATATAATGGTGGATCCTGTCCCTTTAACAACACCTCTACTGCAGACTGGAACACCTATTTAAGGAGGGACTCAAGCAATATACAATTGCTTGATTATTGCAAGTGTATAGTATCAAGGTATCTCTAAAACGTATAGATACTATTCTCCTAAATCCTGAAGTAACCTATAGAACCTCAAAGAATCTTTAATCCATTTAACTCTGAGTTATCACCTTCCACTTGGAAAACCTTCTACATAATATTCCAAAAGACTAAACAGAGCGTTTGTGTGAAAAGCCGTAAGCAAGGAGTGTCTCTGTAACAAGCAGGAGATCTCAGCGTTCACTGACGTCATCGCTGACAGCGTGTGGAGACGGAACACCCGACAAGCTGCAGGAACAAACACAGCTCAATGCGGGGTTATTAAACAAAAACCGGATTACTTTAGCGCTACAACGCTCCCTGATTTATCTAAGGAAACCGCAAGTATCATTATCTGTTAAGACTTACAATCTCAGTTACGCTATTTGCATACTTAACTTGTCTGTCTATACAACGGAGTTGTCGAAGGTCTGAACTCCTCATTTGTTTGTACACCTTATCAGTCAGATTATATCTCATTCTACCAAAACGGTCACCATATAAAACCAGCTACATCTGAACAGTATTACTAAACATAAAGATTAACGTTTTACAGAGTTATGACATGCTGAATTTATGTTCTTTCATATTTGCTTTAATCTCTTTATCCTGAAGTTGATAACATTAAGGACTTAAATCTCTCATTAACAATACCTGTGAGAGGAAGGATAAGACCTAATTTAACCACCGTTCAGATACAATTGTATCTTTTCCACATAACCTGTGAGTATAACCTGTCCAAGTAAATAACACCTTGTTACTTGTGACTTCAAACTCACACCAGTTTTATTACTTACAACTGTTATTCCTAAGAGGTATCAGTTCTCATTGCTCATTGGGAATTGCATAAATAGGAATACCTACATTCAATCATTTATTCTAAAAAAGGGATTTAGGGTTATTGCAAAGAGATTAGTCCATTTGGAAATAATTCAAGCTGGGGGAACTGTGGAAGAGAATAAAAACAATATCCTTAAGGGCTGTCCTGATCCAGAATCCTAGTCTTTACAACATGGACCTGAAAATAAAAACAGAAAAAATCCTCACATAAAGGGCCTATAGGATAAAGTCTAATGGTAATCAAACTTACCCCAAAAGCCAAATGTCCTGGTACTAATGAAGCCTCACAAATCTCTACGCGTTTCGGCCCTGCAGCGGAGCCTTTCTCAAGATATAATGAGGCTATGATATTACTAAACTTATATACCCCATGTTTGGGGAGTTCCTAAATCAAATTGCGCCAAATTTCGAATTCCGGCGGTAAAAATTGCCGCCAAACGCTTATCGCGTCATTTCCCCGCTAAACCGGATATCCGTTTCACAGATACTTCCGGTTGCGTCATTTCCGGTGGCTGTGGTCGACTTCCGGTTTAATGTACTTCCGGCGGACGCGCTACCATTTTGGATATTGGCAAAAAAATTATTATGTTATCGGTTAACCGGCTGGATATGATATTCTATAGAAGAAAAAAAGGGGGATATGAAAATTGTTTCTATACTTAAATTTGAGCTAGATTTTAGGCTCATGGATACCAGGATACACAGGTTTCGAACATACTATTAATTACATCGATACACAGTGTAGTGACGGGCTTATAAAATACTATGCTTAATTGGATTACCAAATGGGAATATATGTAGGTATCTGGGATCATAATAAATTGATTGATGAAAGTAGGATAAATATAAAAACCTCAATTAAAACTTAATCAGTATCAACCTCTCTATTATTCACACTAGTGGTTATTTATGGGAGGCAAGAGAACAATTTGACAGATATTCTAGACAGTTGGATAAACATACTTGTGGGGTATCTGACACCATGATCGACCTTTATATACAGATTAAAATATATATACATATATATAAATAAATATCTGATGATGAAAACATTAGGTTCAATTCATATTTTATAGAGGATTCAGGATTCTATAGCTTCATGATAATACGTGTAGCACTATTGACTAAAGAACATGCGATACTGGATTCATATAGAAAAACAATTTAAGGGAATGTCAGTTTACGGGGATAACTATGGGATATCGGTGCGGGGGATGCCTTTTGTGCTATTGGAATAGATGTACTATTTCAAAACTGGCATTATGTCCTTTTGGATAGATGCAGTCTAAGTTGAATATCCACTTCGATTCTATCTTCAACATTTTACTTTCCATATTTCCACCCCTCCAATCCTTACTTAGTTTACAAATCCCCATGAACCTGAAACTTTTGTTGTTTCCCCCATGTGTTTCTTTAAAATGTTTGTAGAGAGGCAAGTCTATTTTACCCCATTTTATCTGTAGTAAGTGTTCGCGGATTCTATCCTTCAATTTTCTGGTGGTCTGTCCGACATATTGCAGACCACAACCGCATTCAATTAAGTAAACCACAAACTTGTCTGTACATCTGATGGTTTGTTTAACTTGGAATACTTCATTAGTTACTTTAGATTTCAGGCAGTTACTCTTGATGCCATGTTGACATGCCTTACATAGGTGGCACGGATAGAAACCACAGAGTTTCTTCCCTACAACTCCTAAAGAATTATTCATATTAGTATTGCACTTCGGGATGCTTGGAGCCAATGTGGACTTTACATTCTCCGCCTTTCTATAAATGAAGTGGGGTCGTTCAGATAGATGTTCCCCTATAATATCATCATCCTTGAGAAGGTGCCAGTGTCTTTTCACTATGTCCTCTATTGTTTTTTTCCTCTCATTATACTGGGTAATAAAAGGGACCTTGAGACTTTCATCTGGTCCTATGTTTTGTTTGATTTTATATTCGAGAAGGGTTTCTCTTTTCATGTTGTTCACATCACGTATATTCCTATCTATATGTGATTCATTATAACCCCTTTCAAGGAACCTGTCCTTAAGTATTTGAGACTGTTTGGTCCAGGTATCTTCTTTTGAACAGTTCTTCCTTATGCTCATAAGCTGCCCCTTTGGAATATTAGATATCCATTTATTATGGTGACAGCTTGAATGGTGGATATAGTTATTGGAATCGACTTCCTTGAAGTGTGTTGAGGTCTCAATTCTCCCATCCTCGACTCTGATATCCAAATCTAGGAAGACAATGTGGTCCTTGCTGATGGTGTTCGTAAACTTCAGGTTGGATTGGTTTTCATTCATTATCCTTAATGTATGTTCCAAGTCTTCTTGACTTCCTTTCCAAATGATTAGAAGATCGTCTATATATCTTTTATAGAGAACCAGGTCCGCGCCCGCTGGGCATGACTCCCAAAAGATGGTCTCCCATCTGCCCATATAGAGATTGGCGTAACTGGGCGCGAACCTGGTCCCCATGGCGGTCCCACATATCTGACGGTAAAAGACCCCATCCCAACATAAATAGTTATGCTTTAGGATGTAGTCTATTCCGTCTAATATGAATCTTCTCTGAGGTTCAGGCATGCTTTCATCTTTGTCCAGATAATTTCTGATGGATTCTAAACCCTCATCATGTGGTATAGAAGTATACAGTGATGTTACGTCGCTGGTAACCATTATATAGGTGTCATCCCATTCCATGTTCTTCAGTAAATTCAAAACTTCGGTGGAGTCTCTTAAATAGGAGGACAGTGTTCTTACATAAGGTTGCAATTGTTTATCGATGTATTCAGATAAATTGCTTGAGAGTGATCCTATACCTGATATAATTGGTCTCCCAGGGGGGTTGACTAGGCTCTTGTGGATCTTGGGTAGATGGTAGAATACAGGTATCTTAGGATGTTTATTAGTTAGATATCTGTATTCCTTGTCGTTCAATATGCCCATTTCATTTGCTTCAGCCAATAGATCATCCAAAGTTGTTTTGTAATTGCCCGTGGGATCTGAGTTCAAGATTTCATACGTCTCCTTATCATCAAAGTTCCTCTTGGACTCTCTCCAATAGTCCGTTTTGTTCATCAGGACTACCCCACCTCCCTTGTCGGCCGATTTAATCACAAGGTTTTTGTTCTTTTCCAGTTTTGAAATTGTCTGTAGTTGTTTGGCATTCAGATTTCTTTTGTGTGCCTTAGTGGAACTCAATTTCTTGATGTCGTTACACACCATAGCTTCAAAAGCCTCGATAGCAGGACCCTTACAATGGGTGGGGTAAAAGTTGGACTTGGGTTTCAAATTCGAGTGCTTGAAGTGATTTTCATTAGTCGGTCTTGGTGCGGTGGTAATGCTTCTTTCTATTGTTGATTTCAGGAAGTACCTTTTGAGAGTGAGTTTGCAAACAAACTCTTTTGTATTCAGGTACGTTTGAAACTTGTTTAACCCTTTCGATGGAGCATAGGAAAGACCTAGTCCTAATACTGAGAGTTCGTCTGAATTGAGGTTCGTATCACTCAAATTGAAAATTCCTTTTACTTCTTCAGCCGGTTTACTAGTTTCCAATTCTTTGATATCTTCTTTTAGTCATGGTCCGGTCTTGTATCTTGACCCTGCTCTTCTTCCCCGATGTGTCTTCTTTTTATAGGTGTGTCCACGTTTTCCAACGTCACCTGTTTCCTTTTCCCTTTTGGTTCCCTTAGGGGTGGGTTGTTCTGTCCTAACCCTAAAAAGGGAGATGATGAAGATGCTTCTGTGTCAACCCTGGGGGCGTTGTAGGGTTCCCTGGGATTGGGGGTGACCAAAGGTGAAACCCTATTTGGCATTTCTCTGTAGTTGTCCCTCCAGTCTTGTTGACGTCCCCTCAAGTTCTCTTGGGGATATTGATCAATCATATAGAATTGGCATGACGATGTTAATGGTCAGCAGAGACAATATGAAGATTGGGGACCATATAACACGTTTCAACAGAATTTCAGGAGGGGTTACCGCCCACACCATTGGGATTATGTACCCCCATACAGACCATCCAACTACCAGTCTGACAGAGAGACTTATGGAGACCAACACCAATGGCCCAAGAATTACAGTGGCTTTAACCAACCCAATATGAGGAAACAACAACAAAGGAACCATTACAGACAAAGAACCGATGATGACTATATGATTGATCAATATCCCCAAGAGAACTTGAGGTGACGTCAACAAGACTGGAGGGACAACTACAGAGAAATGCCAAATAGGTTTTCACCTTTGGTCACCCCCAATCCCAGGGAACCCTACAACGCCCCCAGGGATGACACAAAAGCATCTTCATCATCTCCTTTTTTAGGGTTAGGACAGAGAACCCACCCCTAAGGGAACCAAAAGGGAAAAGGAAACAGGTGACGTTGGAAAACGTGGACACACCTATAAAAAGAAGACACATCAGGGAAGAAGAGCAGGGTCAAGATACAAGACCGGACCAGGACTAAAAGAAGATATCAAAGAATTGGAAACAAGTAAACCGGCTGAAGAAGTAAAAGGAATTTTCAATTTGAGTGATACGAACCTCAATTCAGACGAACACTCAGTATTAGGACTAGGTCTTTCCTATGCTCCATCGAAAGGGTTAAACAAGTTTCAAATGTACCTGAATACAAAAGAGTTTGTTCGCAAACTCACTCTCAAAAGGTACTTCCTGAAATCAACAATAGAAAGAAGCATTACCACCGCACCAAGACCGACTAATGAAAATCACTTCAAGCACTCGAATTTGAAACCCAAGTCCAACTTTTACCCCACCCATTGTAAGGGTCCTGCTATCGAGGCTTTTGAAGCTATGGTGTGTAACGACATCAAGAAATTGAGTTCCACTAAGGCACACAAAAGAAATCTGAATGCCAAACAACTACAGACAATTTCAAAACTGGAAAAGACCATCTTTTGGGAGTCATGCCCAGCGGGCGCGGACCTGGTTCTCTATAAAAGATATATAGACGATCTTCTAATCATTTGGAAAGGAAGTCAAGAAGACTTGGAACATACATTAAGGATAATGAATGAAAACCAATCCAACCTGAAGTTTACGAACACCATCAGCAAGGACCACATTGTCTTCCTAGATCTGGATATCAGAGTCGAGGATGGGAGAATTGAGACCTCAACACACTTCAAGGAAGTCGATTCCAATAACTATATCCACCATTCAAGCTGTCACCATAATAAATGGATATCTAATATTCCAAAGGGGCAGCTTATGAGGATAAGGAAGAACTGTTCAAAAGAAGATACCTGGACCAAACAGTCTCAAATACTTAAGGACAGGTTCCTTGAAAGGGGTTATAATGAATCACATATAGATAGGAATATACGTGATGTGAACAACATGAAAAGAGAAACCCTTCTCGAATATAAAATCAAACAAAACATAGGACCAGATGAAAGTCTCAAGGTCCCTTTTATTACCCAGTATAATGAGAGGAAAAAAACAATAGAGGACATAGTGAAAAGACACTGGCACCTTCTCAAGGATGATGATATTATAGGGGAACATCTATCTGAACGACCCCACTTCATTTATAGAAAGGCGGAGAATGTAAAGTCCACATTGGCTCCAAGCATCCCGAAGTGCAATACTAATATGAATAATTCTTTAGGAGTTGTAGGCAAGAAACTCTGCGGTTTCTATCCGTGCCACCTATGTAAGGCATGTCAACATGGCATCAAGAGTAACTGCCTGAAATCTAAAGTAACTAATGAAGTATTCCAAGTTAAACAAACCATCAGATGTACAGACAAGTTTGTGGTTTACTTAATTGAATGCGGTTGTGGTCTGCAATATGTCAGACAGACCACCAGAAAATTGAAGGATAGAATCCGCGAACACTTACTGCAGATAAAATGGGGTAAAATAGACTTGCCTCTCTACAAACATTTTAAAGAAACACATGAGGGAAACAACAAAAGTTTCAGATTCATGGGGATTTGTAAACTAAATAAGGATTGGAGGGGTGGAAATAGGGAAAGTAAAATGTTGAAGATAGAATCGAAGTGGATATTCAACTTAGACTGCATCTATCCAAAAGGACATAATGCCAGTTTTGAAATAGTACATCTATTCCAATAGCACAAAAGGCATCCCCCCGCACCGATATCCCATAGTTATCCCCGTAAACTGACATTCCCTTAAATTGTTTTTCTATATGAATCCAGTATCGCATGTTCTTTAGTCAATAGTGCCACACGTATTATCATGAAGCTATAGAATCCTGAATCCTCTATAAAATATGAATTGAACCTAATGTTTTCATCATCAGATATTTATTTATATATATGTATATATATTTTAATCTGTATATAAAGGTCGATCATGGTGTCAGATACCCCACAAGTATGTTTATCCAACTGTCTAGAATATCTGTCAAATTGTTCTCTTGCCTCCCATAAATAACCACTAGTGTGAATAATAGAGAGGTTGATACTGATTAAGTTTTAATTGAGGTTTTTATATTTATCCTACTTTCATCAATCAATTTATTATGATCCCAGATACCTACATATATTCCCATTTGGTAATCCAATTAAGCATAGTATTTTATAAGCCCGTCACTACACTGTGTATCGATGTAATTAATAGTATGTTCGAAACCTGTGTATCCTGGTATCCATGAGCCTAAAATCTAGCTCAAATTTAAGTATAGAAACAATTTTCATATCCCCCTTTTTTTCTTCTATAGAATATCATATCCAGCCGGTTAACCGATATAATAATTTTTTTGCAAATTTTTTTTGCCAATATCCAAAATGGTAGCGCGTCCGCCGGAAGTACATTAAACCGGAAGTCGACCGCAGCCACCGGAAATGATGCAACCGGAAGTATCTGTGAAACGGATATCCGGTTTAGCGGGGAAATGACGCGATAAGCGCTTGGCAGCAATTTTTACTGCCGGAATTCAAAATTTGGCGCAATTTGATTTAGGAACTCCCCAAACATGGGGTATATAAGTTTAGTCATATCATAGCCTCATTATATCTTGAGAAAGGCTCCGCTGCAGGGCCGAAACGCGTAGAGATTTGTGAGGCTTCATTAGTACCAGGACATTTGGCTTTTGGGGTAAGTTTGATTACCATTAGACTTTATCCTATAGGCCCTTTATGTGAGGATTTTTTCTGTTTTTATTTTCAGGTCCATGTTGTAAAGACTAGGATTCTGGATCAGGACAGCCCTTAAGGATATTGTTTTTATTCTCTTCCACAGTTCCCCCAGCTTGGATTATTTCCAAATGGACTAATCTCTTGGACATTTTATAGAATCTGTATCTTTTAATATTTTGTGTATTTTAAATTGTATTTTTTATTAATTCATTGACATATTTGTGAGTTATTGCCAGCAACATTGCCATTTGTTTAGCCTATATTGGAAACAAGAATATTGCTACTATATTGTTTTTTGTTTTTTTGATTTGTCTTTTGGGCCAACATCATAGCTTACTATATGAGATTCTTTTCCTATTAGGAATCTGTATTATGGTTGATTATAGATTTGATTAGAATCACTTTCACTATTGTGACATAATTTATCACATAGCTTTTTAAGCAAACACAATTATAATTCACTTTTTTGACAAACCGGTTTTGTCTTTTATTTTTTCCATTTTTTCATCTTTTGATTTTTTGATTTTTCGATTTTTTCACTATTTGAATATCTTTTGTTTTTTTCTACCACTTTTTGTTTGGTACCATATTTTTTTATCACAGTTTTCCATGTCAGCATTTTAATACTGATTTTCACTATCTTGTCACATTATATGTACTATATGTTGTGTAACTAAGCTAAGTTAATTTACTATTGTGATCAAGCACAGTATTGTTTTAATTTCTCATTGTGATTAAGCACAGCACCTGTTTTAATCTCTATATCTGTTACAACCAGAAGAGAAACTGATTCAATTAAGCTAAGATCCTCTAACAAGCGTCCAAATAACTTGTTCCAATCAATGGTCGTATTTATTTTAATATTTTTGTTTATATTGAGATGGTGTAATAAATTAATGTATTTTTAATCAAAGTGTGATTCCCGTTTATACCTAAGCCCTAGGCGCTCCTATTTATCCTTCACTGCTAAAACATAGAACGCCTTTTGACAACAAAGAGAAAACATAAGCAAAATTGAGCAAAACCTTTCGTCAGTTATAAAATACATTGTTGGTAGGCTGATGATACCTCTATTTTGTAATAGGATAGCATATATGACTGATCATTTAGGAACACATTTTTAGGCCAATTGAGCCAAAAATACAACAGATAACTGATGATCAGGTAGGTAGCTCTGTAAGAGCTTCAAGATGAGAAAAATTAAGTGTATAATGAGGGTGGGGGGGGGGGGGGGGAATTTCAGCGGGTAAGCACCGCTCTGTAGATAAGGGAAAGGGTGGGGGGGCGAGGCCATAGATATAAAGGAAGTTTAAGGGACATGGCGGGATAGAATTTATTAATCTTAAGTTAAGTTATTGGGAACTAAACGTAGTAGTACATAGTTAACAGAATAACAATATATAGGGTTCTCTACTGGAATAGGAATCAGGTATAACATCTAGTCGGGTCTAGCCAAATCAAACTAGCTGACACTTTCCTGGGTAGCACATCATCTATACCCCTATAGGTTAATTAAGTATGTGAGATCTAGAGTGTAATGGCTAAGTAAAGCCATAAATGACAAAGCATGTAGCTCAAACTATTAAAGCGTGTATAGCCAATACACAACAGGGACATAAATCTTTTAAGCTAAAGTGCAAGTTGGATGTAGAAAGTGGCGATAAAAAGGTTCTAGGGCAAATATGTGAAAATAACAATAGTTAGTCATCCGGATATGGATTATACAGTATCAAGCATATATACCCCCATCTAATATGCAGTGAATAGAAGCATAAAGCCACCTTGTTATATTATAAAAAGTGCTCCCTGTAATATCTAACATGCCGCTCTGGGGGCTTTCTGAACATTCCCTCTATTGCCGTTTAAGAAATTGAAGTGAACTAGAAACTGGTTTCCTAATAAGCTATATTGGAAGGGTAGTGGAAAACTGCTAACAGTATGCCTATAGTAAAAGAACCATCACTTTAGGTACCCTAGATAAAAATACGGCAGCTTTACCGAATATAAATGACATTGGTAGGATGTGTAAAGAGTGCTAGGGAAAAAATGAATTAATTAGATAGGAGACAGACCTAATAGGGTGGACACAATTATCAAGTTTGAACATTCACACGCAGGTATCCTATCAACCAAAACACAAACATACTTGCCAGCAAGATATGCTGAAAATAGAAGAGAGCCTTAGGTTATAGTCACATTCTGAGCTCAAACTAATATAAAGGCATTACCAATTCAGATGTGACCTAACAGTACTGGCATTTCACATAAGGGCAACATGGGTAGCAGAATATAGGTATAATAAACAAATGGGGACAAATAGATATCACAGGGAAAAAGAAAAGAGGGAACCCCCCCCCCAAAACTGCAAGTAACTGAGGTGGGTCTATGTGCTGCCAGGGTGTATTAAGCATATGTGATATTGCAGCGGTAGCTAATACAAACAGCTCACAATATGTAACGAATGACAGTTATGAGGAGGCATTGGAAAGTCTCCAAAGTCTATACGGTGGGGCACTTTTAAAGGAGGTAAGGTATTAGTTAGCATGTGCTTTTCTACTGCATCTGAGTGCACTATATACAAGCAAAAGTCTTCACATACTAGGAGAACCAAAATGCAGGGGGAAAAAAAAGAACAACAAATAGGTCCAATAGCAGTAGTAGCAGTCCCCGTTTGCATGCTGAGGCATTGTTACATCTCACCCGATGCCTAGTTTGGGCGATGCCTTAAATAGAATCATAGAAGCCAGGTCTTGACATTGTTCTAGCCAGAGGATCAAATATTTGCAGCGGTACTGCGGCAGCTACCTGAACCCTTGCGTGTAGAAAGATTTCTGCTGCTGCGTCCCATTTTCGTGCAGGTCCTGCTCCCTTGCTCAGCTGATTCCTTTGGCTCTCTAAATCGCGGCTGTACCTGATAGACTCCATCGAGCACTCATAGGGTGTCTTATCTGGAGATGGATCGCCAGCACTCGGAACATGCTTGGCCATTTGTGTAAGTTGTGTGGTATGGGCTAGATTAAAATGTAGAGCAGCCCTGGTGTAGTCTTGATCGGCTATACAAGCCTGTGCCTCGGGGATCCGCAGAGACCTTATTGGGAGTACTGCAAAGCTCCTGCCTGGTACCACCTCCTCAGAACTCCTTGTTACTTGCTCGGCGGAGAGTGGGAGCTTCTGATCTTGAGGTGTGAACCTCGATGCAGCGACATAGCCAGTAGGTCGAGGGGGTTGAGTAGATGAGGCGTCTATATGCTCCGGAGCCTTCCCTTTCTGCGTTATTTCTGGTGCCATGATATCCAGAGTATCGCTGACCACTCCCCGCCTTACTGCAGCTAAGGTATCCGATAGCTCTGAATAGCAGGAATCTAATTGTCTATCCAGGTCCTGTAGCAGCTCAAGCAACATCCCATTAGCCTCCTCCATGTTTGCTATAATGTCCAAGGTTAACTATTATATTCGGCGCGCCGGGAGAGGGTGTCAGAAAGCCTACGCATCAAGGCCTCAGTAGTTTAGGCAGGACAAATATTAGATAAATATCGCCAAGTTGGGTATTTTCTTGCTCAGCGAGCTTCCATGTAGTTGGCTAAACAATTTTCCACAGCCTATATGGTTTGATTTAAGAAATAGTTCAAAGCTTTAGTATCTCATGACAGAGATCACTGAATTTGCGTCCTCTCCCGGCGCTGCCTGGCCACGCCCCCCCACCTTGCTGCTTTCTAACTGCTAATAGCCACCATTACTCTTACTAAAGAGATTGACATGGACACAGCATAGCCGCTAAACCTTGCTTGCAGGGAAAAGTACCCATTAAAGGATTAAATATCTTCAGACAACATTTTCACACATCCTCCATTGACAAAGGCAAAGAGAATGACTGGGGATTATGGGTAAGGGAAGTTAAACTTAACAGATTTGCTGGGGTGCTCTTTGCCTCCTCCTGTTAGCCAGAAGTTTAATAGCTCACTAGTAATTGGAATGACGCCTATGGAAGCAGCCTCGCGCTCGTATTGCATCTAACTTGTAATACCAGCGCACATTTGTGTGCAGATTTTACTAAGTGGAGCACAATTATCTCCCTCCCAAAAGCAATAATTTGCGCTCCACTTGTAATCTAGCACAGAATGTTTATTATACCAGTCCGGTTGCAGTAAGAGGTGAATTGTGTACCAGCTACAGCTTTGGGGCCAATTGAAATAAAATAAGTATCTTGCTACTATTTAGTGTAAATCTTCCTATGGATGCAGTTGATAATGTTTAATGCCAGCAATTAAACAACAAGAGACATTAACGCAGATGAAGACTTCTACAGTTCAGCACAGTTTATTTGTATTACCAGTCTATTTGATACCATTATGGCGACCTAAGAGTTAACACACAACTACTACTTGCCTCTGAGAAGAAAATTAACCACTTGTTTGTCATAATATTGCTGAGATAATTCATTTCTTACAAGTTCAATAAATGGCTGTTAAATGTGTTGGGAAAAGAGCATTAAGTGCCTATGTTCCATCGCCAGCTGTATTATTAAAGGCTCAGTCCACTCCTGTCTGTATATTATTAAATGCCCTCCTATTTCACCTTATGTTTCCTGATTATAAAAGAAAGGTAATACTACAGATAGAGTTCTGCATATCATATGGAAATGTAAGCAAACCTATATTATTATTACTGTGTAAAAGCCCAGCAATCTACAGTATAGCTAGAGCATACCATATTTAGGGTATACACAACAGTAAAGAGTGCACACTACACTACAGTACAGCTAGAGTGTACCATATTGGTGTAATACACATACAGCACAGAGAGAACACTACACTATAGCTAGAGTGTACCATATTCAGTGTAATACACATACAGCAAAGAGAGCACACTACAGCTAGAATGTACCATATTTATTGTAATACACATACAGCACAGAGAGCACACTACACTACAGTAAAGCTAGAGTGTACCATATTTAGAGTAATACACATACAGCGCAGAGAGCACACTACACTACAGTGCAGCTAGAGTATACCATATTTAGTGCAATACATCACACTACAGTACAGCTAGAGTGTACCATATTTAGTATAATACACATACGTCACAGAGAGCACACTATACTACAGTACAGCTAGAGTGTACCATATTTAGTGTAATACACATACAGCACAGACAGCACACTATAGTACAGCTAGAATATACCTGATTTAGTGTAATACACATACAGCACAGAAAGCACACTACACTACAGTAAAGCTAGAGTGTACCATATTTAGTGTAATCCACATACAGCACAGAAAGCACACTACACTACAGGTAGAGTGTACCATATTCATACAGCATAGGGAGCACTATAAACTACAGTACAGCTAGAGTGTAGCATATTTAGTGCAATAAACATACAGCCCAGAGAGCACACTATATTACAGCTAGAGTGTACCATATTGATTGTAATAAACATACAGCACAGAGAGCACACTACACTACAGTACAGCTAGAGTGTACCATATTTAGTGTAATACACAGACAGCACATTAGAGTACAGCTAGAGTGTACCATAGTTAGTGAAAAAGCCCTTTTAAGGGCTGGCAATAGAGCTGTTTACTTTGGGGTAATGCCACGCAAAAAGCCCTTTTCAGGGCTATTTGTAGTGTTAGACTTAGGTTTAGTGGTAGGGATAGTTTAGTATTTTAGGGGTTAATTAATTTAATATAGGTGGCGGCGGTATAGTGGGATTAGATTAGGGGTTAATAATTTGTAATATAGCTGGCGGTGTGGTAGGAGCTCACATTAGGGGGTAGTTAATGTAGGTGGCGGCGGTGTAAGGGGCTCACATTAGGGGGTAGGTAATGTAGATGGCGGCAGTGTAGGGGCTCACATTAGGGGGTAGGTAATGTAGATGGCGGCGGTGTAAGGGGCTCACATTAGGGGGTAGTTAATGTAGGTGGCGGCGGTGTAAGGGGCTCACATTAGGGGGTAGGTAATGTAGATGGCGGCGGTGTAGGGGCTCACATTAGGGGGTTGTTAATGTAGATGGCAGCGGTGTAGGGGCTCACATTAGGGGGTAGGTAATGTAGGTGGCGGCGTTGTAAGGGGCTCACATTAGGGGGTAGTTAATGTAGGTGGCGGCGGTGTAAGGGGCTCACATTAGGGGGTAGGTAATGTAGATGGCGGCTGTGTAAGGGCTCACATTAGGGCGTAGTTAATGTAGGTGGCGGCGGTGTAAGGGGCTCACATTAGGGGGTAGGTAATGTAGATGGCGGCGGTGGGGCTCACATTAGGGGGTAGGTAATCTAGATGGTGGCGGTGTAAGGGGCTCACATTAGGGGGTAGTTAATGTAGGTGGCGGCAGTGTAAGGGGCTCACATTAGGGGGTAGGTAATGTAGATGGCAGCGGTGTAGGGGCTCACATTAGGGGGTAGGTAAACTTAGCGACACTGCAGGAGAAGCTGACACTGGCTCATAGTGAGGTGCAGAAACTCAAGGGCAACTTACGTCAGTATGAAGGGCTTGTGGATACCTATAAAGAGCAGGTACAAAAAACTCGTAAAGAAGCAGATGAGATTTGTCTCTAACTGGAAAGAAGCGTCTCTGAAAACAAAAACTTGAAGGACTGTTTAGCCCTGGTCTGGGCACTGAAGAAGTTGAACCCTTATTTATATGGACAGGAATTCTCTCTCATAACGGGAATGCAGATGGATTGTCCCGGCAAACTGACATTCCTACCACCTCCTAGTCCAGTCATCCCCAAGTTGACCCGCCAAAGGGTCAAGCCGGGTCTGCCGGAGAGTCCCACCAGGAGGGAGCCATGTGACAGACCCCTCTGTCAGTACTGGAAGGGTGAACTTTGTTCAGTTTTGAGAAACTATTTTCTGAAGACAGGTTTCCTGGCATCAGCTATTGTTTACTGTAATTAAGTTTAGTTGATAAGTGTTCACCTTGTTTAATCACCTCCAGAGTTCAGACTGCCAGGTGCCAAGAAGTACTCCATTGTTTTCTTGTGTTTAATTGTTTATTTGGTTAAGTAATGTAATTCTATTGTATCCTGTAAAAGGGCATCTTCCCTCTATCTAATGTACTATACTCTTCCAATCCCCCATCTGGTCTCCTAGGGAGTGTCAACCAGGTGGGAGACCTGCATAAATACTGGACATATAGCCCTCAATAAAACACATTCTTCTGTTTTACCCTCAAGATGGAGCTTGGTCTTGTATTTGGGGGGAATTAACTGGGTTCGTGTGTTGCTGATCCCGTATTCAGGGCATCTTTCATCTGGTATTAACCCTCGATACCAGGGTTATACCATAACAGACATCAAACATTCTGATAAGTTTATTAGATTTATTTGGATTCTCAGAGAAAGAGAATAGGAGACTTCCAAGGTAGCTAAAAACCTCCTTTAAAAGTAAATGTAGGTGTACCAGGTAAAATCTAAAAAATAAACCTCCTCTAGATCTGCTGTACTAGGCATTGCATTGATCAGAGTCAGAGATCTCACCCTCAGAAAGCTCTTGATGAAAGATCTTCGGATAAAGGAGAGACACTAACGCCGACTTCGCGGAATAAGAACTCTTTGATATGTTCTAGACATTCTTTATCTCTTACCAGCCATATAAAAGGCTGATATGGCTGCAGAAAACCGCAGAAGATATCTGCGCAGCAAAATCTCCTGACAAACCAATACTCCCAGGAACTTGAGAGGAACCACAGGGCACTGCATGTGAAAAATTGCTAAGGCTTGAGACGTTAGATGAGGAACATAAGGCATGTCAATGACAATATTATCGTGAGAGACAGATGGCACAGAGTAAAAATCTGTATGATTAAACAATAACATTTAATTTAATTTACACATGTGGAGCAAAAACAACTGTGCAAGAGGAATATAGCCCTTTATGCAATACAAACAATTTGTAAAGGATAAGATGTAAGAGAAAAATAGATTCTGAGTCCATAGCAATGGAAAAAGGAACCTAAAATAATCACTATAAAAATAAAAATGTTAAGCTCTCTTATCTGAGTACTTAAAATAACTTCTATAAAAAAAAGCAGACAGCTTCAACAAAAATAGAAGAGAGTTGTCATAAGCCATTATTAACTACTAACACACTTCTAAACCTCAGCTCTTGCTGAGAGCTTACCACCTCAGAGGCCAAGAGGCGGTCCCACGGACACTGAACCCTCCTATGTGAGCATCGATAACTCAGGCAAACAAATATCAGAACATCTATTGTCAGACCTGAAATGCTCTTCTGAAGAATCTGCGCTGTCTCTCCTGGAAAATACGCCTAGAACAATTAGCAGGTACTCCGTTCCCTGTTCGGCAGATATAGAGAAGCTGTAAGGGGGAAAAAACGCCGCCCGGTCACATGACCGCATAAAAAATAAATAACTGTGCCATATGTAAAGCACGCAAAGACGCTGCGCTACCAGTCTAAATACAAAATAAAATAACTGAAATAAGAAATGTCGTTAGGGAGATATCCCAAAAAACGTACCTCCACAAACATAAAATAAAGATATACTTTATTACATATGTCCTACGCTCATAGCCAGCTTCTAGTGAGAAAAGGGATTTCCTTGAAAGCAGGAAAATAAACACCCCCATACATTAACCCTAATCTCCTAAAAGGGTATTAAAAATGTCTAGCCTTACGTTTAGTGTTTTAAGCAAGGACAATTAACCCTTAGCATATTCCAGTGCCTGCCAAACAAAAATTGCCCCAAAAGTTAACCCATCACTAAAGGTTAAGACTTGTCCCAAATATTGATCCACAAGAGGAATTAACCTCCCAAGTGCTGTCCTTCAGTACCTAGAAGGCAAAGGCACTTACCTGTGGATCCAGCTACAGGGCAGAAACAGCTTCTTAGGTGTGATAGACCCTCCACTCCCTATCAGGGACCTGAAGAAAAAGAAAGAGCAGAACAACCAACCCTGACTTTCTATGAAGGGGTAGCAATAATGTTAGAAATAAAGCAAAGACAAACTTGCTGCTTTCTAACTGCTAATAGCCACCATTACTCTTACTAAAGAGATTGACATGGACACAGCATAGCCGCTAAACCTTGCTTGCAGGGAAAAGTACCCATTAAAGGATTAAATATCTTCAGACAACATTTTCACACATCCTCCATTGACAAAGGCAAAGAGAATGACTGGGGATTATGGGTAAGGGAAGTTAAACTTAACAGATTTGCTGGGGTGCTCTTTGCCTCCTCCTGCTGGCCAGAAGTTTAATAGCTCACTAGTAATTGGAATGACGCTGTGTACTCTCCATGCCATAGGAAATAAGTCTGCTGCTTTTCTGCGCAAGGTTCTCATGCCGTGTCTCACAGCATGAGAATAAAGCTCCCATTGTAGGCTATGGAAGCAGCCTTGCGCTCGTATTGCACCTAACTTGTAATACCAGCGCACATTTGCGTGTGCAGATTTTACTAAGTGGAGCGCAATTATCTCCCTCCCAAAAGCAATAATTTGAGCTCCACTTGTAATCTAGCACAGAATGTTTATTATACCAGTCCGGTTGCAGTAAGAGGTGAATTGTGTACCAGCTACAGCTTTGGGGCCAATTGAAATAAAATAAGTATCTTGCTACTATTTAGTGTAAATCTTCCTATGGATGCAGTTGATAATGTTTAATGCCAGCAATTAAACAACAAGAGACATTAACGCAGATGAAGACTTCTACAGTTCAGCACAGTTTATTTGTATTACCAGTCTATTTGATACCATTACTGCGACCTAAGAGTTAACACACAACTACTACTTGCCTCTGAGAAGAAAATTAACCACTTGTTTGTCATAATATTGCTGAGATAATTCATTTCTTACAAGTTCAATAAATGGCTGTTAAATGTGTTGGGAAAAGAGCATTAAGTGCCTATGTTCCATCGCCAGCTGTGAATATTAAAGGCTCAGTCCACTCCTGTCTGTATATTATTAAATGCCCTCCAATTTCACCTTATGTTTCCTGATTATAAAAGAAAGGTAATACTACAGATAGAGTTCTGCATATCATATGGAAATGTAAGCAAACCTATATTATTATTACTGTGTAAAAGCCCAGCAATCTACAGTACAGCTAGAGCATACCATATTTAGGGTATACAACAAAGGGGTTTTTTGTTTACGCACACCACAAAAGGACTGTTTAAACATAACACACATATTGTGGGAGTGCTACCAAAGTGACCAAAATAATTACAAAACAACAAAAGATATTTTGGTGCACATCCAACCACTTAAGTCCACTCTTTCATGGCATATGAGTATATGCTTCTGTCTGCCAAATATACTTACATAGCTTCTAATAAGATTGGGATAAACATCTCACAATAATATGAGCTTATATTTGTGCTGCAAAAACAAATATACTTCTATCTGCTAAATATATTTACATAGTTCAAATAAAATTGAGATTAACATCTTGCAATAATATTGACTTATATTTATGCTGCAAAAAATGTTTTGCTTTAAAAAATGCCTTTAAATGAAATGGGATCTTAGACACACAATATGATCATATTCTGCTAAGCCAGTCTACCACTTACAAGGTGTCCCACATCAGACCGGTCCTATACTAACCAGTTTCCACACTGCAGCAAGTCATGTCTACACAGTGTGAAGCTTTATAGCTTATTGGGTATATTTATCAGGAACACACCTGGGCTGGGTGGCGTGCAGTAACCAAAGGGGAGGGATTTGGTCAGCTCCCTATTTAAGAAATACAACAAAGGGGATTTTTGGTTACGCACACCACAAAAGGACTGTTTAAACTTAACACATATATTGTGGGAGTGCATACTCATATGCCATGAAAGAGTGGACTTAAGTGGTTGGATGTGCACCAAAATATCTTTTGTTATTTTGTAATTATTTTGGTCACTTTGGTAGCACTCCCACAATATGTGTGTTAAGTTTAAACAGTCCTTTTGTGGTGTGCGTAACCAAAAAACCCCTTTGTTGTATTTCTTAAATAGGGAGCTGACCAAATCCCTCCCCTTTGGTTACTGCACGCCACCCAGCCCAGGTGTGTTCCTGATAAATATACCCAATAAGCTATAAAGCTTCACACTGTGTAGACATGACTTGCTGCAGTGTGGAAACTGGTTAGTATAGGACCGGTCTGATGTGGGACACCTTGTAAGTGGTAGACTGGCTTAGCAGAATATGATCATATTGTGTGACTAAGATCCCATTTCATTTAAAGGCATTTTTTAAAAAGCAAAAAAAAAATAAAAAATGTTTGCAGCATAAATATAAGTCAATACTATTGCAAGATGTTAATCTCAATTTTATTTGAACTATGTAAATATATTTAGCAGATAGAAGTATATTTGTTTTTGCAGCACAAATATAAGCTCATATTATTGTGAGATGTTTATCCCAATCTTGTTAGAAGCTATGTAAGTATATTTGGCAGACAGAAGCATATACTCATATGCCATGAAAGAGAGGACTTAAGTGGTTGGATGTGCACCAAAATATCTTTCATATTTAGGGTAATACACAACAGTAAAGAGTGCACACTACACTACAGTACAGCTAGAGTGTACCATATTTAGTGTAATACACACATAGAGCACACTACACTACAGTACAGCTAGAGTGTACCATATTTAGTGTAATACACATACAGCACACTACAGTACAGCTAGAGTGTACCATATTTAGTGTAATACACATACAGCACATAGAGCACACTACACTACAGTACAGCTAGAGTGTACCATATTGGTGTAATACACATACAGCACAGAGAGCACACTACACTATAGCTAGAGTGTACCATATTCAGTGTAATACACATACAGCAAAGAGAGCACACTACACTACAGCTAGAATGTACCATATTTATTGTAATATACATACAGCACAGAGAGTACACTACACTACAGTAAAGCTAGAGTGTACCATATTTAGAGTAATACACATACAGCGCAGAGAGCACACTACACTACAGTGCAGCTAGAGTGTACCATATTTAGTGCAATACACATACAGCACCGAGAGCACACTACACTACAGATAGAGTGTACCATATTTATTGTAATACACATACAGCACAGAGAGCACACTACACTACAGTAAAGCTAGAGTGTACTATATTTAGTGTAATACACATACAGAACAGAGAGCACACTACACTACAGTGCAGCTAGAGTGTACCATATATAGTGTAATACACATACAGCACATAGAGTATACTACACTACAGTACAGCTAGAGTGTACTATAGTGTTATACACATACAGCACAGACAGCACACTACAGTACAGCTAGAGTATACCATATTTAGTGCAATACATCACACTACAGTACAGCAAGAGTGTACCATATTTAGTATAATACACATACGTCACAAAGAGCACACTATACTACACTACAGGTAGAGTGTACCATATTCATACAGCATAGGGAGCACTATAAACTACAGTACAGCTAGAGTGTAGCATATTTAGTGCAATAAACATACAGCCCAGAGAGCACACTATATTACAGCTAGAGTGTACCATATTGATTGTAATAAACATACAGCACAGAGAGCACACTACACTACAGTACAGCTAGAGTGTACCATATTTAGTGTAATACACAGACAGCACATTAGAGTACAGCTAGTGTACCATAGTTAGTGAAAAAGCCCTTTTAAGGGCTGGCAATAGAGCTGTTTACTTTGGGGTAATGCCACGCAAAAAGCCCTTTTCAGGGCTATTTGTAGGGTTAGACTTAGGTTTAGTGGTAGGGATAGTTTAGTATTTTAGGGGTTAATTAATTTAATATAGGTGGCGGCGGTATAGTGGGATTAGATTAGGGGTTAATAATTTGTAATATAGCTGGCGGCGTGGTAGGAGCTCACATTAGGGGGTAGTTAATGTAGGTGGCGGCGGTGTAAGGGGCTCACATTAGGGGGTAGGTAATGTAGATGGCGGCGGTGTAGGGGCTCACATTAGGGGGTAGTTAATGTAGATGGCGGCGGTGTAGGGGCTCACATTAGGGGGTAGGTAATGTAGATGGCGGCGGTGTAAGGGGCTCACATTAGGGGGAAGGTAATGTAGGTGGCGGCGGTGTAAGGGGCTCACATTAGGGGGTAGTTAATGTAGATGGCGGCGGTGTAGGGGCTCACATTAGGGGGTAGGTAATGTAGATGGCGGCGGTGTAAGGGGCTCACATTAGGGGGTAGTTAATGTAGGTGGCGGCGGTGTAAGGGGATCACATTAGGGGGTAGGTAATGTAGATGGCGGTGGTGTAGGGGCTTACATTAGGGGGTAGTTAATGTAGGTGGCGGCGGTGTAAGGGGCTCACATTAGGGGGTAGTTAATGTAGATGGCGGCGGTGTAGGGGCTCACATTAGGGGGAAGGTAATGTAGGTGGCGGCGGTGTAAGGGGCTCACATTAGAGGGTAGTTAATGTAGGTGGCGGCGGTGTAAGGGGCTCACATTAGGGGGTAGGTAATGTAGATGGCGGCGGTGTAGGGGCTCACATTAGGGGGTAGTTAATGTAGGTGGCGGCGGTGTAAGGGGCTCACATTAGGGGGTAGTTAATGTAGATGGCGGCAGTGTAGGGGCTCACTGTAACGGTACCAACCGGATACCAAGGGTTAACACCAGGGAACAATGTCCTGCATAGGGAATCAGCAGTTCACAACCCAGCCAGTTTTCAGGTTTTAAACAGAATAACACTTTATTTGAAGGCAGCATACAGATTTATACAGGTTTTTGACCCCCCCCCCCCAGATGGGGGTGGAAAGAATGTTGTACATTAGATAAAAGGGAGAAGCGCCCTTGACATGATACAATAGGATTATATTACTTAAACACTTCAACCACAGGACACTCTTGACTCTCCTTATCACTTAGGCGTTTCTCTCTGGGGGTGATCAAACAATAGAATGCTAAGCATTAATTAGATTGTAGCTGGAGCCAGCCACTTGTGGTTAGAAAATAAAGTTAACACTTTCAGTCCTGACCGAAGGGTCTGTCACAGACAACCTTTCTTACGTTATAGTCCAGAAGTGGCTAGGTTTGCCACAATGCTCCCCCAGAACCAAGCCGGCATACACAGTCTGATCCCAACGGATCGGCTTGGGGATGTCCGGGGCAACAACTTTCGGCTCAAGTAAGCTACGGGGTGTTCTCCGCCATCTGCTCCAACTTGGCTCAGTACTGCCCCCACCCCAAACATGGAAGCGTCTCTTCCCGGAGGGACTGGGCTTGGGTAGTCACAGGGTTAACATTAGCGGGATCCATGGGAGCATAGGCAGAAACAAGGGGGGCCAAGTCATTTCCAAGGAGAACATCAGCAGGTAAGTCCTTCTTGACCCCCACATTCACAAGTCTAGCGCCCACTCCCCAATCCAAATGTACCCTGGCAACAGGTAGGCGGAACACAGTGCCCCCTGCTACCCTCACAGCCACAGTGTCTCCAGTGTGCTGTTTCTCAGGCACCAAGTTCTCTTGAAGCAAGGTCATGGTAGCACCAGTATCCCGTAGACAACTGACCTCCTTCCCATTCACTTTAACCCGTTGCCGGTTATTCCGGTGGGCAGCTTGCACGGGGTCTGCTTCATGTAGGCTGCCCCAGCATTCTGGCGCCTCTACGTAGCGGGCCACAGGCTGAGGATTATGTGGGATTCCGCCAGCGGGTCTTCTCCAGGACTGTGCTTGATTCGCTGCATTTAGGGGACACTCTGGTCTTTTGTGCCCTAGTTGCTTACATCCAAAGCACCGAATAGGTTGTGAGTAGCCCCGCGAATTGAACCGGGCTCTCTGAGGGTAGTTCGTGGCCGGAGGCCGTGTGGTATAGCGGTGCGCCGGGGGTTGGTAACTGGCAGCTGCTGGGGTGACTGGGGGTCTGTACTCCACTCTAGCAGTGGGCAATCGGTATACTGCTCCCCCTGCCCCTCGTACTGCCACGGATCCGCCAGTGGGTGCTGTATCCGGCACCAAATGGGGAGCTATCAGGGTTAAAGTAGCTCCCGAATCCCGAAGTCCCTGGACCGACATCACCTCATGCAGAATTCCCAAGGGTTCCTCGGCTTGGGTGCTCAACACCTCATGAGCGGCTGGCTCCGTTTGGTAATGGTGAGCAGCCGCCCTTGGGGCCAGGTTCTGTCTGACCTGGTTCCAAGCTTGTCTGCTCCGATTTTGGGTGCACTCACGTGCCATATGTCCCCACTGCTTGCAGGTGTGGCATTGTATATTAGCCCGTCCGTTGTTAGGCTGTAGTCCATGGTGCCTCCTGGCATCAAAATGCTGGTCTGCTAATCTGGCTGCTTCGGTTAAGGTGAGGGGTTTTCGATCTCTCACCCATTCTTGGGCTTCTGGGGACAAGCCGTTAAAGAATTGCTCCAACAGCATCAGTTGTCGCAATTCTTCCATGGTGGTAGCTTGGCTGGCCTGTATCCACCCCTGAGATGCTTGATCCAGCTTGTGGGCCCACTCTGCATGGGAATCTCTTTCTGGCTTGCGCAGGCCTCTAAACTTGCGCCGGTATGCCTCTGAGGTAATGGCATATCTTTCCAAGATCGCTCTCTTCACTTTAGCGTAATCCTTGCTGTCCTCCCTGGGTACAGCGCGATACGCTTCCGCTGCCCTACCGGCTAGCTTGCCTGCTAGCACCCGCACCCATACGGACTGCTCCAAATCATGTAACTCGCACAGTCTCTCAAAATCCTGTAAATACCCATCAATCTCATCCTTCTCCTCACAAAACATTTTAAATGCATGGTATGGGATTTTGGGTCTTACTGGGTTGCTGAGTGCGTCCAAAATGGATTCTGCTCGGGAGGATGCATTCCGCGGACTGTGTGCCATCACGTACTCCTGCACATCTGCCATTACCACGGATAGCATATCCCGTGGTACAGGTTGGGGTAAAAATTCCAGCCTGGTCCTCATTTCCCTCTGGTATAGGGTCTCCTCCATGGCTGCTGGAGGCGTAGCGCTGCGAGCTCTGTCTCCCTCCATCAGCTCAGCAATTAATATAGCCTTGGGTTTGCTGCTGCCTATCTTTCCCCTGGCTTCTAGCAGTTCCTTTTACGTTTGTCTCTTTAGCTTAGAATAATCCATCTCCATTCACTTCGGTCCCTGGTACTCCTTCCATCTTAGTCAGTATTGTAGTAATCCCCCTCTTCCTGAGGTTACTGGCTTGTGTAGTTGCTCTTCTGGGCGATAAGGTTCATTCCGTCGCTTGCCACCAATTGTAACGGTACCAACCGGATACCAAGGGTTAACACCAGGGAACAATGTCCTGCATAGGGAATCAGCAGTTCACAACCCAGCCAGTTTTCAGGTTTTAAACAGAATAACACTTTATTTGAAGGCAGCATACAGATTTATACAGGTTTTTGACCCCCCCCCCCCCCAGATGGGGGTGGAAAGAATGTTGTACATTAGATAAAAGGGAGAAGCGCCCTTGACATGATACAATAGGATTATATTACTTAAACACTTCAACCACAGGACACTCTTGACTCTCCTTATCACTTAGGCGTTTCTCTCTGGGGGTGATCAAACAATAGAATGCTAAGCATTAATTAGATTGTAGCTGGAGCCAGCCACTTGTGGTTAGAAAATAAAGTTAACACTTTCAGTCCTGACCGAAGGGTCTGTCACAGACAACCTTTCTTACGTTATAGTCCAGAAGTGGCTAGGTTTGCCACACTCACATTAGGGGGTAGGTAATGTAGATGGCGGCGGTGTAAGGGGCTCACATTAGGGGGTAGTTAATGTAGGTGGCGGCGGTGTAAGGGGCTCACATTAGGGGGTAGGTAATGTAGATGGCGGCGGTGTAGGGGCTCACATTAGGGGGTAGTTAATGTAGGTGGCGGCGGTGTAAGGGGCTCACATTAGGGGGTAGTTAATGTAGATGGCGGCGGTGTAGGGGCTCACATTAGGGGGTAGGTAATGTAGGTGACGGCGGTGTAAGGGGCTCACATTAGGGGGTAGTGGTACGGATAGTTTAGTATTTTAGGGGTTAGTTAATTTAATGTAGGTGGCGGCGGTATAGTGGGATTAGATTAGGGGTTAATAATTTGTAATATAGCTGGCGGCGTGGTAGGAGCTCAAATTAGGGGGTAGTTAATGTAGGTGGCGGCGGTGTAAGGGGCTCACATTAGGGGGTAGGTAATGTAGATGGCGGCAGTGTAGGGGCTCACATTAGGGGGTAGTTAATGTAGGTGGCGGCGGTGTAAGGGGCTCACATTAGGGGGTAGGTAATGTAGATGGCGGCAGTGTAGGGGCTCACATTAAGGGGTAGTTAATGTAGGTGACGGCGGTGTAAGGGGCTCACATTAGGGGGTAGTTAATGTAGGTGGCGGCTGTGTAAGGGGCTCACATTAGGGGGTAGGTAATGTAGATGGCGGCGGTGTAGGGGCTCACATTAGGGGGTAGTTAATGTAGGTTGCGGCGGTGTAAGGGGCTCACATTAGGGGGTAGGTAATGTAGATGGCGGCAGTGTAGGGGCTCACATTAGGGGGTAGTTAATGTAGGTGGCGGCGGTGTAAGGGGCTCACATTAGGGGGTAGTTAATGTAGGTGGCGGCGGTGTAAGGGGCTCACATTAGGGGGTAGGTAATGTAGATGGTGGCGGTGTAGAGGCTCACATTAGGGGGTAGTTAATGTAGGTTGCGGCGGTGTAAGGGGCTCACATTAGGGGGTAGGTAATGTAGATGGCGGCGGTGTAGCGGCTCACATTAGGGGGTAGGTAATGTAGATGGCGGCGGTGTAAGGGGCTCACATTAGGGGTAGTTAATGTAGGTGGCGGCGGTGTAAGGGACTCACATTAGGGGGTAGGTAATGTAGATGGCGGCGGTGTAGGGGCTCACATTAGGGGGTAGGTAATGTAGATGGCTGGGGGTGTAGGGGCTCACATTAGGGGGTTATACATTTAATGTAGGTGGCGGCGGGGTCCGGGAGCGGCGGTTTAGGGGTTAAATACTTTATTAGGGATTGCGGCGGGGGATCGTGGTTGACAGGTAGATAGACATTGCGCATGTGTTAGGTGTTAGGTTTTATTTTGCAGGTAGTTTAGGGAGTTACGGGGCTCCAATAGACAGAGTAAGGCTTACTACGCCTGCAATTTGTGGCGAGGTGAAAATGGAGTAGGATTTCTCCATTTTCGCCACGTAAGTCCTTACGCTGTATATTGGATACCAAACTGTGCTGGTTTGGTATTCCTGTCTATGGGCCAAAAAACTACGGCCGAAGGCAGAAATATACAAGCGTAACTTCTAGGTTACGCCGTATATGTGATACCAAACCAGCGCAAAATTTGGTGTCGCCGGATTTTGCGGGCGACGCTGCATATCGGATCGAGGCCCTGAAGTGCATCACAAACAGTACAAACAGGAAACTCATCACACTGTTTCTCTAAAGGCGAGCTGAGGAAAACCCATAAGAGAATTACTCAGAGAATTCTCCTTGCACTTCATAAATCTTGCTCTAAGTGTTCATTACAACAAAAGCATATAGCTGAAAAATGTAAAAAAAAAAAATAGAAACAAATAGCTACAAATTAATCTATAATTCTATAATTCTGTTACAGTATTTTATTATTGCACCGTTGCTTGCATATATCTGTGTTTAAAACATGTAAATTGATTAAACACATAGTTAGACTCTACTGGGAGCTAGCTGAGTAGATTTGGTGAGCAAATGACAAGACGCATATGAGTGTGCCATCAATCATCAGCTAGTTCCCATTGTGCTTTTCTCCTGAGACTACCTAGGTAAGGTTTTAAACAAATGATACAAAGAGAAGAAAGTCAATTTCATATTCAAAATAAATAAGTATAGTACAAAATTAGACATCCATGTCCCTTTAATTTTTAGCTTAATGTTCCCTTAAGCTATTCATTTAACTGTATACATGATACTAAGCGATAAACCCACCTTGCTTCTTCATAAGTACGGGGACCCTGACATACAATTATAGTAATTTGTGATAAGTTGTCAGTAGCTACAGTAGCTACAAAAATATATATGTACTACGCTGTATCCCTTGTGAGTGGCTATAACTCTCACAAATTGTCTGGAATACCCTTTAAAAGCTAATTGTGACATTGTCCTGTATTGTGCATGCCATAAAGATGTGGATCTTTAAATGTGAAGAAAAGATTAATAATAGCTGAGAGTATTTTTAGGTATGAAATCACCATTGAAGCTGATAAAACCCCTAATCTCTGAAAGAAAGGTCTTACGTTGAATTTTGTTTGTGACAGAGATTTAGCTAAGTTGTACTGTTCATATCATAACACTTAAAGAGACATACAAACATATGGCTAGATTACGAGTTTTGCAGTAAGAGCTGCTCGGTGCTAACTTGCAAGTTATTGTAACCGCTCACTTCCCTACAGCGCTGGTATTACAGGTTTTCATAAACCCGGCGTAATCAGGCAAGAAGTGAGCATAGAGCAAAATTGTGCTCCATACCGCACTCCAATACCAGCGCTGCTTAAGTCAGCGGTGAGCTGGTTTTACGTGCTTATAATAAACATATTAACCTGTATACCACCGCACTCCCGCATTGCAAACACTAGTTAAATATTATTAACGCCTAATCTGCCGCCCCTAACATCGCCGCCACTTACCTAGATTTATCAACCCCTAATCTGCCACCCCCAACGTCGCCGCCACTATACTAAATTTATTAACCCCTAAACCTAAGTCTAACCCTAACACCCCCTAACTTAAATATAATTAAAATAAATCTAAATAAAACCTACTATTAATAACTAAATTATTCCTATTTAAAACTAAATACTTACCTGTAAAATAAACCCTAAACTAGCTACACTATAACTAATAGTTACATTGTATCTAGCTTAGGGTTTATTTTTATTTTACAGGCAAGTTTGTATTTATTTTAACTAGGTAGAATAGTTACTAAATAGTTATTAACTATTCACTAACTACCTAGTTAAAATAAATACAAATGTACCTGTAAAATAAAACCTAACCTGAGTTACACTAACACCTAACATTACACTAAAATTAAATACTATTACCTAAATTACAAAACCCCCCCACTAAATTACACAAAATAAAAAGATAAATTATCAGATATTTAAACTAATTACACCTAATCTAATAGCCCTATCAAAATAAAAAAGCCCCCCCAAAATAAAAAAAACCCTAGCCTAAACTAAACTACCAATAGCCCTTAAAAGGGCCTTTTGCGGGGCATTGCCCAAAAGAAATCAGCTCTTTTACCTGTAAAAAAATACAAACATCCCCCAACAGTGAAACCCCCCACCCACACAACCAACCCCCCAAATTAAATCCTAACTAAAAACCTAAGCTCCCTATTGCCCTGAAAAGGGCATTTAGCTCTTTTTCAATTGCCCAAAAGCCCTAATCTAAAACTAAACTAAAACCCACCCAATAAACCCTTAAAAAAACCTAACACTAATCCCCGAAGAGTGCAGAGTGACCACTTCATCTGTGCAGTATTTGCAGTGTTTGCGTATTTATTTCACATCCATTTGTTTCTGTACTTTCCCAGCATATTTTATTTTGTAAATTAACTTTAATGGTCAAATAGTAAAACAATGAATTATTCCAAAACATAGTACAGGTGGCCCTCGTTTTACAACGGTTCAATTTACACCGTTTCAGAATAACAACCTTTTTTTCCAGTCATGTGACTGCTATTGAAAAGCATTGAGAAGCAGTGCATTTATTAAAATAGCCAGTAGGTGGAGTTGTCTGCTTGTGTTGCAGCAAAGCCAAGCAAGCGGAAATTAATCAGTTTAACCAGACCTGAGCTATCGAGCAGATTTCAAAGGAACAAGATCTTCCTGTCTATAAATCAGTCCAGATTGGAATGCATAGAAAGAACTGTTTGCAGAAAAATGCAAGTGAAGTCTGTGTTGTGTGATTATTTTATTAGGTTTATAATGCTGTTTAGCAAATGTTTTTGTTCATTTTACTTAGTTTAATTATATATTCTGTGTTGTGTGATTATTGTATTAGGTTTATAATGCTATTTAGCATTTAAAGTCTTCATTTCAAAGCTTTAAAAATGATGTATTAGGTGTTACTTATGGCAATTTTGAGAGGGGCCTGGAACCTATCTCCCTCACTTCCCATTGACTTACATTATAAACTGGGTTTCAATTTACAACAGTTTCAATTTACAACCATTCCTTCTGGAACCTAACCCCGGCGTAAACTGAGGGCTACCTGTATATTTATTTTTCTTCACTCATAGCCATGAAAGTATTTACTGATGTCACTTCCTGTCCAGTAGGTACAGCAGGTAATGTGTGTGTGATTATTAAACTGCTGGGTTACTTACTACTACTCACTGTGCTGTTTTTCCTCCAGCACTTGAACCTCTCTCTTTAAAGCTGATCACTTATTTTAACCCTCAAAAAGCGCTGGTTAAAGGGACACTATACCCAAATATTTTCTTTCATGATTAAGGTAGAGAATATAATTTTAAACAACATTCCAATTTACTTCTATTACCTAATTTGCTTTATTCTTTAGATATACTTTAATGAAGAAATAGCAATGCACACAGTGAACCAATCACAGGAGGCATCTATGTGCAGCTACCAATCAGCAGCTACTAAGCATATCTAGATATGCTTTTAAGCAAAGAATATCAAGAGAATGAAGCAAACTAGATAATAGAAGTAAATTAGAAAGTTGTTTATAATTGTATGCTCTTTCTAAATCATGAAAGAAAACATTTGGATTCCATGTCCCTTTAAGGAGGTTCTGCATCGTCACAATGGGTGCCGCCATCTTAAGTTTGTAGTGTTCTTTTACCCTGTGTACATTCAGTTAAGCTACACAATACAGAGCATTAGCTGTACATTTTTTGGTGCTGCTACATTTCACAATATGATTCCTGAGGGCTTATTTATAGTTGTTATGTAACTTTTAAACTGTACAAAACCCCCCACCAAAAAACGTCAAAAGTTTACCTTTTTGGGCGACTGAATCTAAAGTGCAAGATACAGCTGTCAAAAAGTCGGCAACATCACTGATTAAGCGCACTGTTTCTGTCACAGAATGCAACAATACGTGCGTACCAAGGTGGCGTGGTCTAGTATAAAAATGCAGAGTTTTACCAACTGCCTTTTGTAATGGGTTAAAATAAGGAAACATCTTTATAGATTGCTGCAGGCAAAAGAAGAATAACAATAACAGTGAGTATTAACCCCGCAACTACAGTAGTTGACACTCACAAAGACACTAACACTCACACACATTCTCACTCACATACTCTCTCACACACATGCACAAAGACACTAACACTCACACACACACTAACACATACACTTTCACACACATTCTCACTCACATACTCTCTCACACACATGCACAAAGACACTAACACTCACACACACACTAACACATACACTTTCACACACATTCTCTCTCACACACATGCACAAAGACACTAACACTCACACACACACTAACACATACACTTTCACACACATTCTCACTCACATACTCTCTCACACACATGCACAAAGACACTAACACTCACACACACACTAACACATACACTTTCACACACATTCTCACTCACATACTCTCTCACACACATGCACAAAGACACTAACACTCTCACACACACTAACACATATACTTTCACACACATTCTCTCTCACACACATGCACAAAGACACTAACACTCACACACACACTAACACATACACTTTCACACACACACTAACACATACACTTTCACACACATTCTCACTCACATACTCTCTCACACACATGCACAAAGATACTAACACTCACACACACACTAACACATACACTTTCACACAAATTCTCACTCACATACTCTCTCACACACATGCACAAAGACACTAACACTCACACACACACTAACACATACACTTTCACACACATTCTCACTCACATACTCTCTCACACACATGCACAAAGACACTAACACTCTCACACACACTAACACATACACTTTCACACATATTCTCTCTCACACACATGCACAAAGAGACTAACACTCACACACACACTAACACATAGACTTTCACACACATTCTCTTTCACACACGCACAAAGACACTAACACTCACACACACTAACACATATACTTTCACACACATTCTCTCTCACACACATACACAAAGACACTAACACTCACACACACACACTAACACATACACTTTCACACACATTCTCTTTCACACATGTACAAAGACACTAATTCTCTCACACACACTAACACATACACTTTCACACACATTCTCTCTCACACACACTCTCTCTCACACATACACAAAGTCACTTACACACTCACACACATGCACAAAGACACTAACACTCACACACTCTAACACATACACTTTCACACACACATTCTCTCTCACACACATGCACAAAGACACTTACACTCACACACACTCTCTCAAACCCATGCACACAGACACTAACACTCTCACACACACTAACACATACACTTTCACATACATTCTGTCAGACACAAATACACACACAGAAAGAAACTCACAAACACAGGCTTGCTGATCTAAAGGTCTCTGGGCTGGCTAGAAATTGTTGAAAAATAAAATTTTATCAAAAACAACATTTTTAGGTAAATTACACAGGCATAAATTGTATTAACTATCCACAGTGTAAATCGTAATTTAAGTACACTGGAAGTGCAAATAAAATCAAGAAATATGTACTGAAAAGTACAAAATATAAAGTGTAATTGTTTTTTTTTCTTCTGTAAAATGAGCTGAGCATGGGCGTATAAGAAATTGTCTCTCTACTCCCAGCGTACATTTGTAAAGATAGGAGACATCTTACCACTCACAGGAACTGCCCCTTTTTTACAATAATTCCACTAGGACAGCCTCTGCGACTGTGACGGTCGGCGAGAAAAAACACGTCTGAGAAGTTTAGATCATCGGTTTAAAGACACACATTCTCTCACACACTTGGACACACTCCCACACAAGAGAGAAATAACTGGAGGCATGTGCAGTATGTTGCAAATGCACAATGTCACCTATTTGGTAGTGGCTGTTTTCCACCAAACCCAGACATTTGCATGTCCGTGCCTGACTCAGCTTCAAACCTGAACACACAAATGGAAATCGGAACTGTCCGGGTCATTCCTGACAAGTGGCAACCCTATTTGTTTGAACTGTGTGCATGGGACGTTCTCTGTACTATGTGTGTGATGCACTTCCTGTCTGTACTGTGTGTGCTAAATTCACTTTACTATCTATGTGATACACTTCCTGTATGTACTGTGTATGATGCACTTCCTGTTTGTATTGAGTGTGCTAAATTCACTTTACTATCTATGTAATGCATTTCCTGTTTGTTCTGTGCGTGATTCACTTCCTGTTTGTACTATGTGTGATGCACTTCAAAGATACATTTCTTCAGTCGAATTAGTATCTACACCTTATTTATCAATGAAAATAAGCAATTCTCCCATGTAAGTGGTATATGAGCCCATAACAATATTTATACAGTCCCATAAGAAGCTTTGTTAAAGGGCTAAGTGTAAAAGTGAGCTTGCGGTAGCATTAACCAGCCAATTGAAATGGCTGATTATTTAACGTGCGCCCTTAAACGGTCAAATTTGCCCCTTTACAGACGCACATTAAGATAGCGCCTCACTTGTAATCTAGCCCATATTCTTTTTCTCCTATACCGGACTGACAGTTCTCCAGCAAATGCGTGCATTATAGTTCTCCATAACTACTGTGGGGAAAAGCTTTAGAAATCTATTCTCTACTAGTTGTAGAAGCAGTTAGAAAAAAAAAGTGTCTCAACAAGGGGCAAAAATAATATATAGCGAAGCGCAATAACAATGTATATTGGAGCGCAAAAACAATATATAAAAGGGCACAAAAAAATATCTAGTGGAGCGTGAAAATAATATACAAAGAGAAGAGTGAAAATAAAATTGCTAAATTAGGAAAACAGATCTATTTTCTAGATCCTCCAAAGAAGCAAAGGTATCAAATTTGTAAAATTTGGAAAAGGTGTGAAGCAAAGACCAAGTCGCAGCCTTACAAATCTGTTCAACAGAAGCATCATTTTGAAAAGCCCATGTGGAAGCCACCGCTCTAGTAGAGTGAGCTGTAATTCTTTCAGGAGGCTGCTGTCCAGCAGTCTCGTATGCCAAACGGATGATGCTTTTCAGCCAAAAGGCAAGAGAGGCAGCCGTAGCTTTTGACCTCTACGTTTTCCAGAATAGACAACAAACAAAGAAGATGTTTAACGGAAATCTTTGGTCGCTTGCAAGTAAAACTTTAAAGCACGAACCATGTCCAAGTTGTGCAATAGACGCTCCTTCTTAGAGGAAGGATTAGGACACAGAGAAGGAACAACAATACCCTGATTACTATTCTTATTAGTATCAACCTTAGGAAGCAATCCAAGTTTGGTACGCAAAACCACCTTATCAGCATGGAAAACAAGATAAGGCAAGTCGCATTGCAATGCAGATAGTTCAGAAACTCTTCAAAGCGAAGAGATAGCAACTAAAAACAGAACTTTCCAAGATAGAAGCTTAATATCTATGGAATGCATAGGTTCAAACAGAACCCCTTGAAGAACTAGATTTGGATGCTGGAACGGACCTTGAATCAGAAGGTCCTGTCTCAGTGACAGAGTCCATGGTGGAAGAGATGACATGTCCACCAGGTCTGCATACAAAGTCTTGCGTGGCCACGCAGGTGCTATCAAAATCAATGAGGGTCTCTCCTGTTTGATTCTGGCAATCAAACGAGGAAGGAGGGGAAATAGTGGAAACACATAAGCCAGGTTGAACGACCAGGGTACTGCTAGAGCATCTATCAGTACTGCCTGAGGATCCCTTGACCTGGACCCGTAACGAGGAAGTTTGGCGTTCTGACGAGACACCATCAGATCCAATTCTGGTGTGCCCCATTGCTGAATCAATTGTGCAAACACCTCCGGTTGGAGTTCCCACTCCCCCGGATGAAAAGTCTGACGACTTAGAAATCCGCTTCCCAGTTCTCTACTCCTAGGATATAGATTGCTGATAGATGGCAAGAGTGAGTCTCTGCCCATCGAATTATTTTGGTAACCTCTATCATCGCTAGAGAACTCTTTGTTCCCCCCTGATGATTGATATATGCTACAGTCGTGATATTGTCCAACTGGAATCTTATGAATCTGGCCAACGCCAGCTGAGGCCACGCCTGAAGCTCATTGAATATCGCTCTCAGTTCTAGAATATTTATTGGGAGGAGAGCCTCCTCCTGAGTCCCCAAACCCTGTGCTTTCAGGGAATCCCAGACTGCACCCCAGCCCAATGGGCTGGCATCCGTCGTCACTATGACCCACACTGGCCTGCGGAAACACATTTCCTTGGACAGATGATCCTGTGACAACCACCCAAGAAGAGAGTCTCTGGTCTCTTGGTCCAGATTTATCTGAGGAGATAAATCTGCATAATCCCCATTCCACTGTTTGAGCATGCAAAGTTGCAGTGGTCTGAGATACAAGCGAGCAAATGGAACTATGTCCATTGCCACTACCATTAAGCCGATTACCTCCATACACTGAGCCACTAACGGCCGAGGAATGGAATGAAGAGCTCGGCGGATGGATACAATTTTTGATTTCCTGACCTCCGTCAGAAAAATTTTCATGTCCACCGAATCTATCAGAGTTCCCAGGAATGGAACTCTTGTGAGAGGGATAAGTGAACTCTTTTTTTACGTTCACCTTCCACCCGTGAGATCTTAGAAAATACTTGGCTAGTTGGTAAGTTGACGCCTGGATTAAGATATCATCCAGATAAGGCGCCACAGTTATGCCCCGCGGCCTTAGAACCGCCAGAAGGGACCCTAGCACCTTTGGGAAAATTCTGGGAGCCATGGCCAACCCGAAGGGAAGAGCCACAAACTGGTAATGCTTGTCCAGAAAGGCGAACCTGAGGAACTGGTGATGATATTTGTGGATAGGAATGTGTAGATACACATCCTTCAAGTCCACGGTGGTCATATACTGACCCTCCTGGATCATCGGCAAAATAGTCCGAATAGTCTCCATCTTGAAGGATGGGACTCTGAGGAATTTGTTTAGGATCTTGAGATCCAAAATTGGTCTGAAGGTTCCCTCTTTTTTGGGAACCACAAACAGATTGGAGTAGAACCCTTGCCCCTGTTCTGTTTTCGGGACTGGGCAGATCACTCCCATGGTATATAGGTCTTCTACACAGAGTAAGAACGCCTCTCTTTTTGTCTGGTTTACAGACAATTGAGAAAGATGGAATCTCCCCCTTTGGGGAGAATCTTTGAAATCCAGAAGATACCCCTGGGTTACTATTTCTAAAGCCCAGGAGTCCTGAACGCCTGAGCGAAGAGAGAAAGTCTGCCCCCTACTAGATCCAGTTCCGGATCGGGGGCTACCCCTTCATGCTGTCTTGGTGGCAGCAGCAGGCTTCTTGGCCTGTTTACCCTTGTTCCAAGTCTGGTTAGGTCTCCAGACTGACTTGGATTAAGCAAAATTCCCCTCTTGCTTTGCGGCAGGGGAAGAGGTAGAGGGACCGCCTTTGAAGTTTCGAAAGGAACGAAAATGATTTTGTTTGGTCCTCATCTTATTTGTCTTATCCTGAGGAAGGGCATGGCCTTTCCCTCCAGTGATGTCTGAAATGATCTCTTTCAGTACAAGCCCCCGAATAGGGTCTTACCCTTGAAAGGGATGGCTAAAAGCTTAGCCTTTGATGACACATTAGCAGACCAGGACTTAAGCCATAACGCTCTACACGCTAAAAAGGCAAAACCTGAATTCTTTGCCGCTAATTTAGCCAATTGAAAAGCGGCAACTGTAATGAAAGAATTAGCTAGCTTGAGAGCCCTAATTCTATCCAGAATATCATCTAATGGGGTCTCAACCTGAAGAGCGTCTTCCAGAGCCTCGAACCAAAAGGACGCTGCAGTAATTACACAAACAATGCACGCTATAGGTTGGAGAAGAAAACCTTAATGAACAAATATTTTCTTCAGGAGACCCTCTAATTTTTTATCCATAGGATCTTTGAAAGATCAACTGTCCTAAATAGGTATAGTTGTACGCTTAGCCAGGGTAGAAATAGCTCCCTCCACCTTAGGGACCGTCTGCCACGAGTTCCGCATGGTGTCTGATATGGGAAACATTTTCTTAAAAGTTGGAGGGGGAGAGAACGGAATACCTGGTCTATCCCACTCCTTAGTAACAATTTCCGAAATCCTCTTAGGGACCGGAAAAACATCAGTGTAGGCAGGAAACTCTAGGAATCTGTCCATTTTACACAATTTCTATGGAACTACAATAGGGTCACAATCATCCAGAGTCGCTAAAACCTCCCTGAGCAATAAGCGGAGGTGTTCTAGTTTAAATTTAAAAGCCGTCATATCTGAATCTGTCTGAGGGAACATATTTCCTGAATCAGAAATCTCTCCCTCTGCCAGCAAATCCCTCACTTCAGAACATTGTGAGGGTACATCGGATATGGCTAATAAAGCGTCAGAGGGCTTAGCGTTTGTTCTCACACCAGACCTACTGCGCTTCCCCTGCAACCCAGTTAGCTTAGATAAAACCTCTGTGAGGGTAGTATTCATAACTGCGGCCATATCTTGCAGGGTGAAAGAATTAGATGCACTAGAAGTACTTGGTGTCGCTTGTGCGGGCGTTAATGGTTGTGACACTTGGGGAGAATTAGATGGCATAACCTGATTATCTTCTGACTGAGAATCATCCTGCGACATACTTTTATTAGCTAAAATATGTTCTTTACAATTTATTGACCTTTCAGTGCATGAGGGACACATTCTAAGTGGAGGTTCCACAATGGCTTCTAAACATATTGAACATTGACTTTCCTCAATGTCAGACATGTTGAACAGGCTAGTAATGACTACAAACAAGCATGAAAACACTTTATGTAGTGAAAAAAATAACAATCTTAAAAAACTGCGCCTTTAAGAGAAAAAAGTATACACGTTCTGCAAAACAGCCTAAACATGCACCAAATTTTTTAAAATTTTGTATGCAGGCACAATATAAGTAGTTAAGATTGCCCCACAAGGAATTTTAACATTTAACCCCTTAATTTGCAAACCGGATTGAAAATAGGCCCAGATCCGGAAAAAAACATAATTTATGCTTACCTGATAAATTCCTTTCTTCTGTAGTGTGATCAGTCCACGGGTCATCATTACTTGTGGGATATTAACTGCTCCCCTACAGGAAGTGCAAGAGGATTCACCCAGCAGAGTTGCTATATAGCTCCTCCCCTCTACGTCACCTCCAGTCATTCGACCAAGGACCAACGAGAAAGGAGAAGCCAAGGGTGTAGTGGTGACTGGAGTATAATTTAAAAAATATTTACCTGCCTTAAAAAACAGGGCGGGCCGTGGACTGATCACACTACAGAAGAAAGGAATTTATCAGGTAAGCATAAATTATGTTTTCTTCTGTTAAGTGTGATCAGTCCACGGGTCATCATTACTTGTGGGATACCAATACCAAAGCAAAAGTACACGGATGACGGGAGGGATAGGCAGGCTCTTTATACAGAAGGAACCACTGCCTGAAGAACCTTTCTCCCAAAAATAGCCTCCGAGGAAGCAAAAGTGTCAAATTTGTAAAATTTGGAAAAAGTATGAAGCGAAGACCAAGTTGCAGCCTTGCAAATCTGTTCAACAGAGGCCTCATTCTTAAAGGCCCAAGTGGAAGCCACAGCTCTAGTGGAATGAGCTGTAATTCTTTCAGGAGGCTGCTGTCCAGCAGTCTCATAAGCTAAACGAATTATGCTACGAAGCCAAAAAGAGAGAGAGGTAGCAGAAGCTTTTTGACCTCTCCTCTGACCAGAGTAAACGACAAACAGGGAAGACGTTTGTCGAAAATCTTTAGTTGCCTGTAAATAAAATTTAAGGGCACGAACTACATCCAGATTGTGCAAAAGACGTTCCTTCCTCGAAGAAGGATTTGGGCACAAGGATGGAACAACAATCTCCTGATTGATATTCCTGTTAGTGACTACCTTAGGTAAGAACCCAGGCTTAGTACGCAGAACTACCTTATCCGAGTGAAAAATCAAATAAGGAGAATCACAATGTAAGGCTGATAACTCAGAGACTCTTCGAGCCGAGGAAATAGCCATTAAAAATAGAACTTTCCAAGATAACAACTTTATATCAATGGAATGAAGGGGTTCAAACGGAACACCCTGTAAAACGTTAAGAACAAGGTTTAAACTCCATGGTGGAGCCACAGCTTTAAACACAGGTTTAATCCTGGCCAAAGCCTGACAAAAAGCCTGAACGTCTGGAACTTCTGACAGACGCTTGTGTAACAGAATGGACAGAGCTGAGATCTGTCCCTTTAAGGAACTAGCGGATAACCCCTTTTCTAAACCTTCTTGTAGAAAAGACAATATCCTAGGAATCCTAACCTTACTCCAAGAGTAACCTTTGGATTCGCACCAATATAGGTATTTACGCCATATTTTATGGTAAATCTTTCTGGTGACAGGCTTCCTAGCCTGTATTAAGGTATCAATAACTGACTCAGAAAAACCACGCTTTGATAATATCAAGCGTTCAATTTCCAAGCAGTCAGCTTCAGAGAAGTTAGATTTTGATGTTTGAAAGGATCCTGAATCAGAAGGTCCTGTTTCAGAGGTAACGACCAAGGTGGACAGAATGACATGTCCACCAGATCTGTATACCAAGTCCTGCGTGGCCATGCAGGCGCTATTAGAATCACTGATGCTTTCTCCTGTTTGATTCTGGCAATCAATCGAGGAAGCATCGGGAAAGGTGGAAACACATAAGCCATCCTGAAGGTCCATGGTGCTGTCAAGGCATCTATCAGGACCGCTCCCGGATCCCTGGATCTGGACCCGTAGCGCGGAAGCTTGGCGTTCTGTCGAGACGCCATGAGATCTATCTCTGGTTTGCCCCAACGTGGAAGTATTTGGGCAAAGACCTCTGGATGAAGTTCCCACTCCCCCGGATGAAAAGTCTGACGACTTAAGAAATCCGCCTCCCAGTTCTCCACTCCCGGGATGTGGATTGCAGACAGGTGGCAAGAGTGAGACTCTGCCCAGCGAATTATCTTCGATACTTCCATCATTGCTAGGGAGCTTCTTGTCCCTCCCTGATGGTTGATATAAGCTACAGTCGTGATGTTGTCCGACTGGAACCTGATGAACCCCCGAGTTGCTAACTGGGGCCAAGCCAGAAGAGCATTGAGGACTGCTCTCAATTCCAGAATGTTTATTGGAAGAAGACTCTCCTCCTGATTCCATAGTCCCTGAGCCTTCAGAGAATTCCAGACAGCGCCCCAACCTAGTAGGCTGGCGTCTGTTGTTACAATTGACCAGTCTGGCCTGCTGAATGGCATTCCCCTGGACAGATGTGGCCG